>NW_010558536.1:0-1575 GCF_000687285.1 Phaethon lepturus
CATGCCCTTTACACATCTGACCTTTTTTTTAGTCTTCATGGGTGCAGTTTTCTTTGTCACTTGATACTAGTCTCTGTCTTTCCATATGATCTGTTTTGAAAAATACTTCACTTCTTGGTTTTGGGAGGGGATCTTCATGGGTGCAGTTTTCTTTGCCACTTGATATTAGTCTCTGTCTTTCCATATGATCTGTAAAAAATACTTCACTTCTTGGTTTTGGGAGGGGTTTTGTTAGTTTATTTTGAGTGACACAACATGAAGTCCATAGCTAAGATACTTAATTCAGAAAGGAGGCATCTAGTACAATGTCGATTTTTTTTAAATGGTAGGTAGGTGTATTTTCACATCCAATTAATTTGTTACATAATTTATAGAAGCCATGAATCTTCAGAGTATATTTATTGTACGTAATACTACATAGTATTTTACTCTGATTTTTCTAAGAATTGAGCTTGATTTGTTTATGTCTCTTAACCTGTGTTATCATTCTTCTCTACATCTTGTATGTGCTGGTTAATTTTCAAGCAAAATAACCTTTTTCATTTTACTTTATCCTGGAGCGCCATGAAAATAGGCAGCCAAGTAAACAAGAGCCTCTTAATGCCTGCACTGAAGAAAAGGCTAGAGTATGGACTCAATCTTCCTTAGATATTAAAGGATCTTCGTGGACATAATTTCAGTACTCAAAGTCATAAGGAAGAAGGCTAACTGATCAGAATGTTCATACAACTATGTTTCATCTTCATTTGATATTTGTGCTTAGTGTCAAAATTCCTTTTGAATTTGCTCTTTTTTCCCTAGGCACTTTAAAAGCCTTCTAACTCCTATTAGTTACTGCTGGCAAGTATGACTACATTATTGGTTTATGCATTATGTCATTAAGCACCAAGTTAGCTTTCATCCCAATGCACAAATCAGTAGAACTTTTATCTTCTTTTTTTTTTCTTCTCTTGAATTTTGGTTTGATTTTTTACTTCCCTGAATTTTTTCTTCACCATGTAGCTTTTATGGGGAAGTTAAATAAATACTGTTGTAGGGTAAAATCTTTGTGTGTCTGTAGGAATCATTGTAAAACCAGCATGTATCCCATGCAAATTAATGCGCCCTTAAACACTAAATCATGTTCTCTCTCATCTGCGACAGCTGTTGAAGTCAGAAGAGGATGCCTCAGCCTGTACTGAACTTGTTGACAATTTGGTTGAGTACATTCTTAAATATGAAGAGTCTTTATCAGGTAATATTATTTACAACACAGTAGCTGAATTCCTTTGAATTTTATGTGCTACTGTAACAGTGGCTGCTCAAATTACTATTGTGAAAGGTTACTGTTACAGAATTCCTGTCACAAAATTGATGGTAATAAATCACTGCTTTTAAGTTCACTATGAACTTCTGAGCACTGTATAATGATAAAGCTTCCCTGATTTTCACTAGCTAACCACAAGACTAGAACTGCTTTTAAAATAACTTGTTGAAACCTTCAGGTCACTAAAACCAAAACAAATGTGGCAAGTTTTATTTGCATTAGTATGTTCTACAGTTGTAAGAGGAATCACTGGCTGGGCCAGCGCCCCG
>NW_010558536.1:1587-1952 GCF_000687285.1 Phaethon lepturus
GGGGGCCGGCGGGCCGAGCGGGAGGCGCGGGCAGGCGCCGAGAGCTCTGCCAGGGCGAGAGGTACGTTCAGTAGCTCCCCGTCGGCGGGGAGCAAAGCCGCGGCCTTCTCGCTGTAAGTGCCTCCTCCGTCAGCGCGAGCAGGGCACGCGGGAGAGCCCGGCCGTGGCCAGGCGGACGGCAGTGACCTCTGCGCTTGCCAGGATGGACATGGGAACCCCGACGGAACTCCCACAGGAACAGGCAGCGGCCGAGGTCACAGGCGGCAGGGAGTCCAGAGCCTCGCACCGGCAACAAGTGGCAGTGAGGAGAGCTGCTGCGTCCGCTGGGAACAGGCGGATGAGCTGCTTGGGCCGGGGGCAGGAGC
>NW_010558536.1:1970-2279 GCF_000687285.1 Phaethon lepturus
GGGCCTGCTGCGTCCGCTGGGAGCAGGCGGACGAGCTGCTTGGCCTGGTGGCAGAGCTGCGCCAGAAGGCTGGAAGGTTGAGGAGCATTAGGGAGGCTGCACGGGAGATAGACCAGTGGAGCCAGGCTCTGCCCTCCTGGAAACAGAATTGAGAGTGCCCACCAGAGATCACCCAGGATCAAGGGGCCTCTGTATCCTGCCCCAAGCCAAAGGCAGAAGCCAAAATGGAAAGAGTAAGTGGAGGCAAGTCCACAGTAGGGACACCGGGCGAAATCCTCTCTTGCCCACCTTGCCCCCAAGGTGCCTCTG
>NW_010558537.1:0-4822 GCF_000687285.1 Phaethon lepturus
GGACCCTCACAGGTACACGTCCTTCTCGGTGTCCCCTTAACTGTCAGGCATCAAAAACAGGTCTGTTTTTTGCTAAACACAGCAGGTGACATTTACGTCCTATGTGGGTTGCTGTGATTTCCCAGCTGGTTGGAAGCTCCTCCGGCTCCATCGCTCCGAGAAGCACAAGCGTACCTCCTGCAGCCAGACGTCGCTCGTAGGGACGGAGCTGTGGCCCTCGCTTGAATTCACGTGAAAGCCCTTTCTCGCTTATCTGCAAGCTTGGGAACGTTACTGTCGGCTCGCTGTTGAATTTTCCAAGTGCTTTAGCACGCGTCTAGCAAGATTGCTGCGGGGTCCCAGAGAGAGCACGTTCACAGCAGCCTTTTGAGTGAGCGTGATGTGGGCGGCGCGGGGGGGGCCGAGCCCGGCGGCGAGGGTCTGCACGTCCCTCTCGCGAAGGCTCGCGCGGCACTCGGCTACCAGATACACCAGTTAAAAGGTCCTCACGTTAGATAAGCTGTCGCCGCGTCGACAAGGACAAGCGCTGGATGAAAAGCAATGAAGATACAAACCTTACGGGGGCGGCACGACAGGGCGGGGGAGTCCCGCGCCGGGGCTGGGTGGGTTTCCAGTGCATCCCTGCCCGTCGGGCTGCTTCTGCCACGGCCAGGACAGACACCTCTGCGCCCATCCTGCCCGCTGACCCCTTCCCCCTGCAGCTCAGTCCCTCGCTGCTAGGGATTGCCCACAAACAGGCTAAAAGCAGCAAAGCTTCTTGCGCACCCCGAACCCCGAGGGCCAGGCAGGGAATTTGCCGCTGCCCGCCCACCCGGCTGCTCCCGGCCGGAGACATCCCTGCCCCGCTGGACGTGCCAACCCGTCCACGTCCTCGTTTGGGAAAAACCAGTAAATAAGCAACCAACCCACACCAGAATCCACCCTGGCCACTCCTCGCATCCTCCCTCTGTGAAAAGTGGGTCCAGGAGAGTCAATGGTTTTTCATGATGTGGGTGTGATTAATGAACTTAATCACAGGATACTTTGATCCGTCTCTTGTTTGTAAAGGATACTCAAAAACAAGAAGAACTGCTACCCTTTGTGCTTTTGTAATTTTGTTAATCGTGGAAACCAGGGAGACTTTTGCATAGTCAGCACTTGCATGCATTATAAAATATATTTGCAAAACACAACAACACTTGCTTTTATATTCTGAAGCCAGCGAGCATATCCTAGTTGGCAGACAGCTCAAAGGAAACTTATGAAGACCCAAAAATCTTGCAGGAATTTAATTAAACTTTAATCTTGGTAACACTCATACATATCTGCTCATACAGTGTCATCTGCAAGCAAAGCTGCTCCACTATTTCTGTCTCTGGGTCTTCTCGATGCAGTTTGCCGGCCCGTCGTCACCAAGCCTGCTCCTCTCTTCTCGCACAGCCCAACCGGAGCTGATCGCGCCTGAGCGCGTCCCTCTGCCCGTGCTCGTGGTCCCGCGCAAAGCGCTACCGAACAAGCGAAGTCTGCAGCTGGAAAAAGAGCAACTTATCGCTAATCTGCGCTTTGCCGGTGGCGGAGCAGGGGCTGCGTGGGCTGGTCACGGGGGGGCTGCCGAGGGGCCACGTCTGCCACCTCCCGCCTGGAGCACGCCTTGCTCGGGGTGGCACGCGGTCTGCCGGTCCCCAGCGCGGCCGAAATGCAGATCCATCACCGGGCCACCGCTTGCCCTTGGCCTCACCTCTGCCTCTTGACTGCAACGTTTGGAGGGTTTGCCCCGCGCCCCGCAGCCCTCCAGCTCCCAGCACAGCTGAGCCCAGAGCGCTGGCTGCGCTGCGTGAGCCGGTGCGCCGAGAACACGCAGGACGTTGGGGTGAAGCCCAGCTGAGGTTAGCTGGGGGACCCAGCAATGCACGTAGAGAGCAGACGGAACATTTATGTCAAGGGAGGAAATGCAGACTGAATTGAAAAATTAAGCTTTTTTAATTAGTAAATACTTTACTGAAGAACAATTTCCACTGGCGAGTATGTGATTCCTCATCGCTTGAGGGATTTAAAACCAGACTATTCTCTGCTCCAAAAAAGTGCTATAAGCAACAGTTCTTTGCTTATAATGAACTGGAAATACTGGCAAGTCTCCATCTCCTTCAAATATTTTCCCTTGTATCTTCAGAGGTTAAAATAAATTATCCTGAGATGTAACAGATGTAGAATGCAGCCAGTGACATTCCTCCAGCTTTTTTAACTGAGTTTTCTCTCCTCTAAAATACGTATAAAGCAGCAATGGTTAACGTCTGCTCCTTCTGACCGAGATGATCTTCAGAGCCGGCGTTCCCTGTGACAGAGCAGCTCTTTCCGAAGCACGGCCCAGCAACGGACCTCGGCACCGCCGTCCCCGTGGGCTATGGGAGATGGCACCGGTGGGACTTGCCTGGTCGCCAGAGCCCCGTCCCGTCGTGAACCCATCAAGCCCCACGCTGAAACAAGGTAAACTTTATTGCCTGAACAAATCACTCCTGCACATTAGCACTAGCCCTAATGAAGCCACCAGAAAACCCCGCTGTAACAGCGGCGTCCTTCCGGCAACCTTCTGTGATACAGTCGGGTGGATAAGTGCAATAATAAGGGTAAAAGGAATAACACCAACAGCCCTGAGAAGCCCACGGTTGTTCACCCTCCTGGGCCAAGGCGCTGCAGGGAGCTTTGCCGATACGCTGGATCCCGTACAGCCCAGCGCCTGCTCTGCTCCCCAGCCAAGCCGGCCAAACCCACCGCGTGTCCCGCAAAAAGCATCATGCAAATCTACTTCTGGAGCAGCAAGGAAATAACATCTTTTTAAACATTAAGAAAACTCGTGTGACACAGTATTTCAACTCATACACTCATTTACTCGTTGTACTCATTTTTCGAGGCTCTGGCAAGGGAGAATAGTTTGGATTTCAACACGAATAAGAGACAGGGAGATGTGAGAAAAAGTATTCAAATGACCCATCCAGTATTTGATGGGGAAATGCAGCGAGTTAGAAGTGGTTAAGCAGGAAGTATTCGACACAATACCAACATGTCTAGATCAGGCATTCACACGTCCGCACGCTTCTCTCGTAATGACAGCACAGGGAAGCCTTCCTCCCCTCTCCCTGCCCGGCTTCATCGCAGCCGCGGGACTGCAGCAGGCAAGCCCCTTACCTGGCCGGAGCTGGCACAGCAGGGGCTATGCCGGCAGAAACGATGCTTTTCCTGCTAATTAAATAACTCCCCATAAATCACTGTCTCATGGAAACTGGGCTGGCTATGTCACCGGGCTATTTCACACACATTTATCCTACGTATATGACCCAGCTTGGATTTATTTAGAAAATAAAGGTAAAACACAAGAGGGACTGCGCGAATGCATTTTCTTGGAGTTGCTCACTGGCTGGAGATGGGAACCGGGAGGATGTCGGATAGCTCAGTAAGCAGAAAATTAAGTCTGTCGTAAGAAAAGATCCGAGATTTATAGAATTATAACAGAATTACCTTAGGGCTTAATGTTACAAAACACAGTAAAATGTTTTTAAAAATCAATCAGTTAGCCCCAGTATCTGGAGGAGGTCTCAGACCAGGAGGATGTGCTTCGGTTACAGCCAGGATGGGCGACGCTCACCCCTGGTTTGTGCTTTATTGGATTTCCAGTGGCATTTCACAGACATAGGAGTAGCACATCAAATGTTTTGGGAAGGGAAGCGCTACGATTCTTGCCCTCTCCTTTTTCTGTGTTGAAAATAAAAAATAATCAGCTGGTTCTGAGGTCAGCAGCCCTGGTTCAGAAGCAGGGGAGTGAGCGACCAGCCCGCTCGGATGCAGTCAGCCCGGGAGATCTCGCGCCGGAGAGGTGAGCAAACCAGCACCATCGCAGATCTGCTGCATTTTTAAGTCAGCGCTGTGGTTGCCCATGAGTAAGTTCAAAGCCATAACCTCTTCTGATGACATAAACAAAACGGGCAGCAGCAGCCTTTTTATAATTTAAACAAGTCCTCAAACCCCTTGGCCCTCTTCCTTTTTCTTCTTTAACAAATGCCAGAAGCCTTTTCTGTAGAAAAATGAGAATCGCCGGTGGCCAAACCACCAGATTTGTGCTGTTGGTCCGTGTCCTAATGGGGTGTTAGCGTTGGCTGCTGCTTCGGAAGTGGCAGATGGCCGTCCATGCTGTTTATTTGGCATTTTCCCCTGCTCGGCCACCGCGTCCGCGTGTGCGCAGCGTCCCTTGCCGTGGGTGGCCAGTTTTGGCGTGCCAACTCATTGCCCCGTGCCGAGCACCCAATACCAACTGCATGCGAGTATTGGACAGGAAATATCACAATGGCTCGTATCGTGATGCATTAATCAGATTAAGCTGTAGTTACGTTGCCTTCTATTGAAATATTCAATAGCGCAACCTCCGTCGCACGGAGAACAGCCTGATTCTGGAAGGGAGCTCTGCGGCCCGTCGCCCACCCGAGGAGCGCCAGGGCTTGCATGGAGGCTCCCCATCCACGGCCCCGGTGAGGAGCGCCCACGGGCGGCGGCCTCCCCGCGGACACGCTGGACTCCCGCTGATCGCGGAAGGTTTGCCGTACGTGCTGGAAGGGGCCTGCGAAGCGCTGCGCGGGGGAACGCTCTGCGGTTTGCTCTACTCGGGGCTGGGGGGAGCGTCTGCCTTTGCAGGAAGAAAAACTCGCAACGCATCGGCCCAGGGAGGGGACGTGTCCCTTGAAGAAATCGAGGGGATAACTGTATGAGGCTTAACAAGGCCAAGTGCTGGGTCCTGCACTTCGGCCACAACAACCCCACGCAACGCTCCAGGCTTGGGGAGGAGTGGCTGGGGGAC
>NW_010558537.1:5538-12831 GCF_000687285.1 Phaethon lepturus
CCACCGCTGCCTCTGGTTAATTATGGATCAGCCCGCTCTGGTTGCAAAACGGCCCGTGAATAACTCATAAACTTCCCCAACACGAGCACCGCTTGCTAAGCACGGTGCGGGGCTGGCTCTGCCCCCGGCGGCCCGCGGGCTGCCTGCCCGCCGATTTCGGCACCCCGAGGAGGGTGGAGGTGGAGGAGGAGGAGGAGGGAAGATGCGGGGTCCCAGCTCGGCTTCCACAATTGTTTGATTTAGCTGTTTTGGTGAATGGCCCCACGACAAAGACGTTTGCCACAGTTTATGTGCCATAAAGAAACAAAGTCAAACCGAGCTGAACTGATTCCCGTAATTCGGTTAATATTTACAGGAAGCTTTGCTCTAACGCTGTGTGAATACAGCACGAATAGAGAAACAAAAGAAGGAGGAGGCCAGCTAAAAACAAATGAGTTTTCCACTTTTAAAGCTTAGAAAATAAATTTAGAAAGGCTTTTCTCAATTTATGATAAAACTCCACCTGGGTTTACAGCAATGGAGGGAATTTTGCATTTTGAGCTCCCAGGATGGGTGATGGAAACTGTTCCCAGATCACTTGTGCGATCTTGCCCTCCTCGGTGTCTCCTTGAATTTAAAATTATCTGTTTATGAGGTTAGAAACAGTTTGGCAACTTATTATTTTGCACTCATAAATCCTTTTTCATCTGAAGATCTCGGAGTAGTTTATAAACATGAACGAAGCCACAAAACACCCATGCAGGGCCCGTCCTATCATACTTGTCCAACAAGTGTGTAATCAGACACAGAGCTTGCCCAGGTTTGCACAGGAGAGGACATTTCCTTACAATCTGGGGAACGTCCTTTAACTCATACTGTGGCAGATCTGAAATACAGACAAAAAAAGCAAGACAGGAAAACCAAAGGCAACATTTTCTTAAAAGACGCTGCTACAGTGGGAAATTCAGGCAATCTTCTCCCGTGCAGTGTGAACTGCAAACCATACCGACATGGCGTCTCTGGGCCTGAGGCAGCAGCATCCCGGCAGCACGTCCGGGCACCAGGGCAAACCTCTGCCCTTACACGCAGCAGGACAAGAGGATCCTGCTGCGGGTGGGACGCACGCCTGGGAGCAAAGGACGTTTCCGAAGGAACCGTTAAAGTTAACCTTTGGAGGTTTAACCCCGGAGGAAGCAGAATGCTCTAGAAAACAGCCCAAAAGGCAGGCTGTTCGCAGCCGGAGGGGTCAGGGAGCAGGACCGGGGGCTCCTCTGGCATCCCCCTGTGCGGCCGGCTGCTGGCCTCGTCCTAGCCAACATCCCTGGCTGGGAAAAGGCAGGCACTTGCCTCTCCGCTCTCACGCTTTTGCGTCAGTCCCGGGAGCATCTCCTGTCTTTGAGTCTTCCTCTCCAAAGGTGCCTCTCGATCCGTCCTCCAGCCCTGCACCCCAGCTGCAGAGCTTTGGGTGCCTCTGCTTTCAAATATACCGTAGGTGCTGGGGGCGAGGACTGTGCAATTAAGTATCTCCCACTTTAATCATCTTGTCCTTGGGGAAAAGAAAAAGGTATCTGATACCGTTTAGAAGATGAAAAGAGTTGATGGGGCAACACTTTAAAATAGTAGCAGAAGTCCCACGTTTCAGCTAAAACTCCGAATTGCCAACAATTTTACATGCTGCTCTGCCAGGGAGAAGAGCCCTTACCAACTGAAGAAGCGGGAGCCGTTGCTGATGGTGTTACCGCTGCCCTCACCGTAAGTCCTGCCTGCACGGACACAGCTATTTCGCCCTCCCCGCACAGCCCTGTTCTAGCAGACTACGTCGGAGTCATGCTCAGGATCCTGCTGAGAAGAGTTAGTCTGGATTTGTAAATCATACCTGGAGGGCATCATCCAGTGCTTAATTTATTGATTTCTTTTACTTCATAGAATCACAGAATAGTTTGGGTGGGAAGGGACCTGTCCAGGCCATCTAGTCCAAGCCCCTGCCATGAGCAGGGACATCTTCAATGTGATCAGGTTGCTCAGAGCCCCGTCCAGCCTGACCTGGGATGTTTCTACCATGTCATCTTCTCTTAGAAGCCTGCTTTCTGGCTTACAAGCTTTCCCCCTAATTCTTAAAATTTGCTGCCATCAGCATTAGTCTCTTCCTCAGCTACCTGTTGGTGATTTCAGAACGCCTAGAGGAACGGAAATACCTTCTTGCACAGACTATCAGCGTGCTGTGGAGTCTGTGAAATATAAATCAATTCAAATTCGATATCAAGGCTTTCAGATAGATAAACATGTAGTTATTGAATGTTTGTAACTAAAACTTTATATTGAGCATAGTCAAAAGTTTAGAGCCCTTAGGTGGCAGAAGGTGGTTTGGGGTTGGAAAGAAGGTACCTTCTCCAGTTGTACAACTGATTGAGGACACTACTAAGACCGTAAACCCACCTTCCTCTATGGAGCTGTTAAATACAAACCCTTGCCATTGCAACCAGACCACTGCTGAAGTTCAGTAAATCTCAACTTGGTAATATCAAGACCCTTTGATTCCTTGGTTCTTAAATAACCTGTGAATCCCATTTAATTACCTCTGTGTGTGTGGGGGGGGGTTCAAATTCCATACCTTCAGGGGGTGACACTGAGAGAAATACCGTGCACCCAGCATTTGAGCTCGTGGGTTGGACAGGAGGCCCACCTTAGTCCACGATATCTGCATCTCCAGGGTGACAGGCACCACGCAACAGCCCGTGCAATTCAAACTTGCGCACTTCCCACTCCATCCACTTTTTGGACACATTTATTTTTAACCTGTGTTGCGAGTTACCCGCAGGGGTTAATTTTGTCAAGCTTGCTAATGTGTCTCGTGACCTCCCAAGTCTCTTTTTGACATGGTTCTGTTTTTCTGGGGAAGAACTGGAACAAGACTGGCAGCACAGCCTGGACATGTTTTGTAATTTGAAATCAGATGATTGCTGAGCATACATTAAATGCACACGATGGCGTAGGTGTCTCTGACACAATGACTGACTGCCTGGGGTGCAGCTGTGGTGCTTTGTCCTCTCCCCTACTTGAACATCCACACAGGTGGTTGTATGTATTCAGAACTAATTAAAAATGTGCATTTGTATATTCTAGACTGTCTTGCTAATTACACGCTTCAAGGCACAGTATGTCTGGATACTCCGTCTTGTTTAGGGCGAGTATCCCAAAATAACGTGCAGTCTTCTTACCCAGCACTGAGTTCTAACTATTTGCAGCCACAGCTCTAAAAAGCATGAGCCAGACTCATAAGGCATTCTTAAAAATTACATATTTTGGGATATGTCAATCATGAAGGAGTATGTCCCAGTACACTGGATGCAATCCCACTGACAGAGAGACAGACAGATCCAAATCTCGTCCCCGGTCCTGCAGAAAGAATCGCTTACACGCTGTCTGGGCGCATGCCGTTACCGGATAACAAGATGCAAAGCAGCGTACCGGCATTTTTCATTCAGAGCATAAATGCTCACAGTGAAAGGACATTGAACTTGGGAGCTCATGAGAGGAAGCATCTGATCCAAAATTTGGCTTGCACTGTGAAACAATTGGGATTGCCTGACAGCCGCATTCCTCCCTGGCGTACAGTTATTCAGACAAGGGACGTGGCTGGGGGGGGGCATATGGTGCCAAAGGGAGGCAAATTTGTTGACAAAACCTGGGACTCTGGTTTAGTATCTACTGCCATATGGGGTGGGCACAGAAACTCGCCACACGACCTGCCGCTGAACAAAACCACTTCTTTGAGGCAAATTTACTGGGTTACTGGAGCACTTATCCTACATGCCAGAACACTCATTTCCTCTCAACTGCCGGCTGAAGGGGACGGGTGGGTGGGAAAGACGGTCCCGTGATCAGCCTGGTCCACCTGCCTCTGATGTGCTGCTGTGAAAGAACAACAAACGGGCAGGAGCTGCCCCACCACGGCGAGCCCAGCACCGAGGAGGAGGTGACGTCCTGGCTGCACGTGCTCTTGTCTGAGCTGCCACCCCTCGCAGACACTACAGGCACTGTGCATTCATGTACTGCTGCGGAGTGCCGTAAGCACCCCCAGAAGCCGACACTGCTAGAAGAGCATCTCCCAAAGGCTCACAGACCAAGGCCTTAGACAGCTTTGTAGAGTTCTCCACTGGAGATAAGGAGTCAAGAGCTGTGGCTCCAGGAGCACTCCCATATGAAAAGCTATGCTGGGGCCAAGCAGCGTACTGGGAAACGTCTAAGGGTGGGGTCTTCTGGCTGCTCCAGAAGCAGCCACCCATCCTGCTGGCATAAGCCTGGCTAAGGCCATTTTTGGAAGGAGGTGCTAAGATCCCAGGGCAAGGTCCATTAACCAGGTCCTAACCCACTGAAGTTGTCTCTCTGCATTTGGGTGACCACTGGATTTAGATGCTGGGTGGGTACTGTGCATGAAAGCAGCAGGTAAAAGTGGGATGCAAAATTTGGGCTGCCTAATCTCTCTCCCTCCTTCTCCTCCATGGCAGCTAACGTAAGAAAGAGGAATCCCACTGTGTAGCAACAGGTACAGAAAATAAAATCTATGATTAGAAAAATAGATGTATTCCAGTTAATGTCAACTTGTTTCCAAGTGGGCTGCAATAGCCACACATTAAAAAGTGTCTGAGATGCTTTTATGAGGAAACTTGAGTGCCTGAGCTGAATAACAAAAGCCAAAGAAAACTTAACAATAATGAATCAAAGTCTTTAAACAGTGAGGGTATGTTCCATTTAAGTGGCATCAGACTGTGTGTACAGTAAAATTTGTTATTAAAAACGCTCAAGCTTTTCCATACTTCTTTAATGCAGTAGCGTTTCTCATGCGAGGGCATGACAGATACAAAGTCTGTTCATCTGCTGAGCAGAGAGCCGTAAAAGCGCAGAATATTAACACTTTAAAGAGTGTGCTTCTCACCAACTTCCTTCGTCACCCAACAGTAAAACCAGAACAACTGAGAGGGGGAGAGTCCTCGTGTACATCTTGAAATGCTTTACACAGAATTGTTTTCAGCATTTCTCTGTTTAATCAGTTCCTCTGTCTGCATGACTCCTACACAGAGCACTAGGGGAGAGAGTCCATTATAAAAAGAGGAAAAAAATATTTCAGTAAACCACAAAGTAAACTAGAGGGCAGCTGGAGAAATACAGAGAATCCAGTCAGATACAAAACAAAGCCAGAAGCCTTAGCAAGCTGCTTCTGTGCACTAGGAAAAAGCTTCCTGAGAGTTACCCAAGTTTTCTAAAAGCAAATGCTTTGGACAATATAAACTAACCTTTAAAAGATCTGTTAAAAAAATTAAGGCTTGAAATGAAATATTATGACAACACATTGTTACTGAAGTAACATGGAAAGCTCAGAGTTGGCACCTCTGATGTGTGAGAGGGTGGTGAAGAGGGGGAAGAAGCATCGACCTCTCCCAAAGCCCCAGTGATCTGTCAGTGATAGGGACACCAGAACCTGCAGGTGGTCCTAATGACAGTAAAGCCCCCGAAAGGCGGCGAAGCAAATTGCCAGATCCGGAGTCTGGGCGAGGAGGTTTAGAAATCACCTATTTTTAATTGCTGTTTTTCTGTCCTTCTCTCTAGGGCTTCCTAGGAGTCCTCCTTAGTTTGTTCCTGCAGGACTTGGAATAACTGGCAGTGGCCTAATAGTTTGTCTTCCTGGGTCTTATCATTACTGTGGATTTTATCATTTACTCTGGGATTTAGGTTCTTCCATTGGGAAATGTCCCATGGCTTTGGTTGTGATTCTGTAGATGCTTCTGGACTATGTGTTCCACAAAACTCCTTGAACCAGGGAGGGGCTAGGCTCAGCACAGACAGTCCTGCCCAGTCCTTCACCTCTAGGAGGTCTCAAGACGCGTTGTCCCACCACAACCGGATAAAAAAATGTAGCCAACATACATGGAAATGTGTGACATCTGATTCAACACTAAAGTGATGAAAACAACGTTACAGGGTTTGAAGAACTGGAGAAACTATCCATTTATTTACATGTGCAGCTGCTGTGATTATTGCACCACATGTGATACTCCGGAGGGGAAGGGTGCTGAAGTTAATAAAAGAGAAAACTCATTGTCTTGAATTATACAGAACTCATTACAATTTTCTATTTCAGCCAGACAACATTAGTGTTTATTGCATTTCTGTACAAATTGATTCATCCTTCTTTTTTAAAGCAATTAAACAAATTAGTGCCATTTTTATTCGGTCTGATTCATTAAGTGAAATTATAAGTTTCAATGTAATTAGTGAATTTAAGGCTGAAGGAAAGGCGCTCCATTTTGCCTTAAAAATCTGACAGAAAGAGTTCATTTTATCAGTGCAAAACGCCCAACGAGGGCTGTGAACATGAGACAACGGTGCCATCTGCAGACTGCCTCCAACCCTGGAAAATGGGAACAAAATGGAAACTCCATCGGAGACCGGACCACAGCCACCGCCGGCCAGACTGCCTACCCAGCCGGGCAAGAGATCTGCTAACGCAACTTCATAACCAAACAAAAGCGCAGTATGCTGGATAAAACTGTGACATCGTAGGCCCAGATGATTTAAAATAAATGCTCCTGATATACAAAACAGTCAAGAAATACAAACTCTACCATCATTTTTGAAGAAACATCAGTGTATTCTTCAAATAAAATTTAAATTCTAATGAACTAAAATGCCTTACAAAATACGCTAAATAATGTTTTTCACACATGTAAGTGAAACTAGTATATCTTTAAGTTTTATACTTGCCTATCACAACTGAGGAAATAAATGTGTCCCCATAGACTTGAGGTGAGTGGGCAGGAAAACACCACTGAATCATACAGAAATCTTTCAGGAATCTTGTTGTCAGTATTTTCAAAGTCCTATCCTTGTAATAGAAATACAGCCACTGTAACGCTGCTGTGCCTCACTTTTCCACGAGTTCTCTTGCAGAAGAAGTCAAAAATAGGCTCTGACTAATGCGCTGACACTACCGTGACGATGACTAAGGCTCACGACTACCCTGAGACGCGGCACTAAAACGCATGACCATGCATATTCCAAAAAGCACATGGCGCTGGGTATAAAACTACTGACTCACACCCCGGCTGGCAAGAGTTCATTTGGAGTCACACCACTCCTCAGAGAAAGGAGGCACACCGGGCAGCGGTCAGTAGCTCCCCGGTTCCTGCCGGCAGCTCTTGATGGCTGCCCACAGCGGGTACAAGGCCAGCAGGCCCTCAGGTGTGCCCAGAGAGGGGCTTTTCGGGGAGCTCCCCCTCCCGGATGCACTACACCCCCCTCAGCCATACCCCCCTC
>NW_010558538.1:0-11308 GCF_000687285.1 Phaethon lepturus
GCCGAGCGCAGGAACCGGCATGTGCAGTTCACTCCTCTTACCTCCCAGCCCTGCCAGGAAACTGGCATCCTTGCTTTCTGGGGTTTGTCCTGAATTCCCAGGTTCAGGAATATCACCAACTCTCTCCTCAGATGCTCTCAAATCATAGGATCACAGAATGGTTTGGGCCAGGAGGGACCTTCAAAGATCATCTAGTCCACCCGCCCTGCCACGGACAGGGACATCTATCACTAGATCAGGTTGCTCAAAGTCCCGTCCAACCTGACCTTGAATGCTTCCAATGACAGGACATCCACAACTTCTCTGTGCAACCTGTTCCAGTGTCTCACCACCCTCATGGCAAAAAATTTATTCCTTATACGCAATGTAAACCTACCCTCTTTCAGTTTAACACAGTTGCCCCTTCCCCTGTCACTACAGGCCCTGGCAAAAAGTGTCTCTCCATCTTTTTATAAGCCCCCTCTATATATTGAAAGGCCACAATACAGTGGCCTTCTCTTCTCCAGGCTGAACAGCCCCAGCTCTGTCAGCCTGTCCTCATAGGAGAAGTTAATTTCTGATTAATTTCTGGTAATCTTATTTGGAAATTCTCTTAGGAGGCCGAGGTCCCCACATTCTACGGGATGCGAGCAACCCTAAAGAGGAAGGGCTACCAGGTGTAAGTCCTCTCCATCATTTTAGGAGCACCAGCTTCGAGGCTCAGTTGGAGTTATCTAGCCCCACATTTGGCTCTTGACAGTCCTGGTATCAGCTACTTCAGTGGACAGCGGTGGAAATCCTGGTCACGTGCAGTGTACAGAATCAAATGCTTACAGTCTAAAGACCCCAAACAGTATACAGTTAGGTCACTATTACCAATATTCCCATTAATACCTTATTAGAAAAGTGGCACATTCTGCTGTTGGTTATTTCAGCATGAAGAAAAGCTTACTAGTGCTCCCTCTTCCCAGCAGCCCTTTCCCCCAAAACCATCCTTATGTCCCTCCCACATTCCCAAAAGATTCAGTGTCCTTACACCAAATATTTTGACCTGCTGCCTGGACAAGGTATACATAAACTGCCAAACAACATGGCTATGGGCCAGTCTCGCCCTGCCGATGCCCCCATGGGGGTGCCAGTAAGAACTCTCTGCTGTACCCAGCCGCTGATCTCTGGCTGCAGGAGCGTGCTCATCTTTGGTTCCTCTATGTGCATGTTAAATTTGATTGAAATGAGCCAGCTGGTTCCTAAGTGACTTACGGGGGACTGACGGTGCGATAAAGAAAGTCTTATTTCCTCAAGAAACTACAGAAAAAACATCCATGTGCCTGTCAAAAAGTCATCATTAAATTGATCCCCAAATCTGAAAATACATCTTCTAATACAGATCAAATAGAGCTTTTGAATTGTCTTCTGATTTTGAGACTTCTGTCTCATTCTGAATATATATAAGTGGAAAGAAGATCTAGGATGAGCAGACTGACCCTGTATTCACAGGGAAGATGGGGTAGGAAAACACTTTTTAATTCTCTTTTCCCACTGCACCCCAGACCTCTTGGTTCTTGAGGGGAGGGCTGGGACAGAAGAGCTCTGCCCGCTTGCTGCAGCCGCTCTCGTAGAATGCTTTTCTTGAGAAAGCTGGAAAAGGGCAGGCAAGCAACCAAAGGCACCAGGCAGAGCTTCTGCTCCCCTTCTGTCAAGGGCCTGCTTCTGCAGGGTAGCTCCTGCAGAAACGGGGGTGATCCTGAGGCAGGCAATCTGGGTGAAGAGTAGGGCTGGTGTTTGTCTGCCTGCATCTCAATAGCTGCAATATGGGCGTCTCCACCTGAGTTACGGTCCAGGCTCCCTTCACAGTCACTGGAGAGAAATGGACACCGTTAGGTGGTGCTTCATCTGACCTATTTTAGATGTCTACCTCAGGAGTAGGTGAATCATGTCCTAGAAATGATTCTGGAATATTTGAATAAGGGGCTTTTCTTGGTTGTTTTTTTTTTTTTTTTGATGACTTATTCTCAGTTGTTATACACAAGATTTCTTGCTTTTGAGTAATATTTTTTAATTCTTTTCATTTTTCATACAGAGTTAATCTTTGCTCAAGATGAGGATGTGCTGATAAGACATCTTTCTCCGAGAGCTGGGGATTTAAAAAAAATCAGCAGTTTCATTTCTGTGATTTTGTAGTTTGTCTTCTGGAATAGAATATGATGAATGTGGAATAGAAATGATGAAGTCTTAAGACCAAAGAAGACAGAAGCCCAGAGGGCAAAAAGATGAGCAAGTCAGAATCTGAAACAACATAGTCAGGAAACACAGATGATGTGGTTTCTGTAAAAAGCTTGTTTGTTCAGTTAGAGGGGAAGGGAATTTGTGTATGCATAGCTGCAGTTTAATTAACTGTAGGAATCACTGTGTATATACAAAAAGGCAGATTAATTTCTTGGATAGACTAACCAATATCTTATTATTATATTGTCTATTATACGATATAGGGATATACTATTATCGATTTTTTGTATGCGTGTGTGCGTGTGTATACTGTTGTAGACTCCAAATCTATGTGCATAAGGTGGCAGAGGAGCTTGATAGAGAAGGGTCTGTCTATGGAAACTGAAAAGTGACGGAATAAATAATTTTTTTTTTACATCCAATGATCCAACTAGGTCTGCAGTGTTTAAAGCTGCATTTCTAATGCTTCAGTATAGCTAAGAAACACTTGAAGATGGGACCTAGCTTCAGAAATGGTCCCCTAGTGTAAAGATATCTGTCTGTAAAAGTTAAGGTTTTTTTTTTTCAGTTGTCTAAATTTTCCCTCTAGATCCCTTCTGCACCAGGGCAGCATCTGCAACAGGAGATCGACAGCTGCTGTATTTTGAAATAAGTATGTAGGGATGCTGTGCTATTGCTCTTGCCCCTCTGAAGGTGTCAAGGGTTTGGTGTTGCTTTCTCTGTCGTCTTGCTTTTTCTTGCTTCTTGCTTATTCAGTCAGCATAGGATCATGCAAGGAGCAATGTGGGAAGTGGTTTAAATTGGTGGTACATAGACCTGAGCTCTAATTCATGTTCCTATGTAAATATGGTTGTCTCCCAACCATAGGCCAGGTTTAGAGGTTCTTCACCACAGACATTTTATTCTCTCTGTTGTATTTGCTTTCCCTCCCATTGAGCCCTTGTCAAGAGCTACTAATGAGCTGCATTCATTGTTCCTTTTCATGTGTTTGTATGAAAGCTGTATTTTAAAGTGTATGTTGTATAAAATGTGGTTGTATAAGATGTGTTTATAAACTTTACTTATGAAAAGGGTTATAGACTGAGGCATAAAAGACATTTCACTGGGCAGAAGACAGAACTTCATTTACAATGGATAAATGCATTGTTGTTACTCAAACTAAGCAGCATGCAAGCTATTCATGGAATGGCATTCATCTTTAATAAATATTTTACATAATACATGCAAGTTATTCATGGAATGGCATTCATTTTTAATAAATGTTTTATGTGATGCTGACCACTTGAGACTCTCAGGAATTAAAGATTTGCATGGCCTCTCATGTTCTTTTCCTTGCTTTTGATCTCAGTGCTATAAAAGTAGTTGTAAGGTTTTTTTCAGTTCCAGACCCCCTGAATATTTCCAGTATATTGGTAGACTGCTGTATAGTACATGCAAGACTATTAATAGATTTTTGCTTTTCTTTGTAACCTTTCACAGATTCTTCAGTAGTAGTTTTTACCATCCCAAAAGCCAAAGGCTTATAAATTGAAAATTTGTGGTGTATTTGTGATGACTTTTATTTTTGTGGGTATGGGATGCTGCTTTAAAACATAATATAAATGGGGGTGCTTTTCTTCTTGCAGTTACTGATGGCAAATCATCCTGGTCCCTTCACTAGTTCAAAGATTCATCTTTGAGAAAAGCAAAGTGTACAAAGCCTGGTTTATGAAGCTGTGGGGCCATTTATCAGCTGCGTTGACACATATCCTTTGCTGGAGGTAGGTGTGAGGCATAGCAAGCTTTGGTCAGGAGGAGCAGATGATGTTTTGCATACTGAGTCATGGTATTTAATACGCTTTCTACAATTACTTACAGTGAAATTCATTGCAAGAATGAATCAGGTCATTGGTATTTAATCTGAACTAGAGTTGTGAAACTTCAAATGACTATGCAGGAGATAGGTTGCTGTAATGACGTGTATCGTCCAGGGCTATGTAGCACTTCTAGGCAAAACATGTCTTTGTGGTTATGCCTTTTCTTGTATTTCATCATGCTTATGTAGAAAACCTGTATGTGTAATAATTTGAAAAATGTAAAGGCTTTTAAAATTTCTTAAATAAAATTATTTATTTATAAATAAATGTCTCAATGTAAATATACATATTTGACTATAATACATATTACTATAAATATAAATGTATAAATGTGTAATTAGAAAACAATGTAATAGTCCATTCTCAAATGTTTTACCTCTGTAAGAGGAAAGAGTATTCTGAACTGGGTTTTCTGGTAGCTGATTTTACAGTAGTATTATGTGCAACATTTTTGCTTTATACTGCACAGCAAGGGCAGGAACACTTTCTTATATTTTTAATATTGTGTCTTAAAGATATGGATAATTCACAGTGGTTTCTCTTGTATTTTCCTTAGTTGACTGTACCTAATGCAGTCAAGTCATGAAAGATGTGTATTTTGGTGGCCTGAGACTTTTGCAGCATGAAGTGGATTATCAGTATTTAAACTCTGACCTCTTGGTTTGACAAAAATCTTTTTAGATCAGGTGTTACTCACAAGGATAATAACATGTAATATGCAAAACTGAGCTTTCACTCCTTCTACTATCAACTTTATAATTACAATGTTTTTTAAATATTTATAATCACAATGTTTTTTAAATATTTGTAAATACAATGTTTTTAAAATATTTGTTCTTAAGGGTTTCTTGCTTTCAGAAGAAGTCACATGCCATTTGTTTGCCAAGAAAAATGTGAGATTTACAGCTGTAACGGACATTTACCATCAAGGGCATTTTTTTCCTGTTTCATTTTTTTATTATTTGGTTTCGGTAGCATTGCTTTATCTAAATCTTGTACATGATTTATTAGTGAATGTTAACTATTCAATAATCCTAGCAGAGAAAGTATTGGCAGAGGAATTTGGACTCGGTTCTTCAACTCAGAATATAGTATTATAAAGAGTTCACATTGGGTCCCTTTTAAATTAAATTACTTATTATCCTGTAGAGCTTCCTAACCACTTTTCTTCCCTTTCTATTTAATTTTTTTGAGTTGTTTTGGTTTTTTTACCCCTTGCTGCTTGTCAACCTTGGATGCAATTCTGAGATCAAAAAAGCCAGTATTTGCACAGCTTTTTGATTCCCTGGGACAAGCTTTAAATATACAAGTGGTGGCTTTGTCCACAGTTTCAGAGATTGGACTTTGCTGCTGCAGTCATGATCATAATAAATGAAGGAAAACAGACCCAAATGCACCATGCAAACTAAGATGGTTTATGGCTGGACTTGATGGTCTTAAAGGTCTTTTCTAACCTAAACGATTCCATGATTCTATGATTCTATGATTCTATGATTCTATGACTTGTTGGGTTTTTTGGGGGTTTTTTTGGGGTGGTGGTGGGAGGTTTTCCCCCTTGGTTTTAAAATATCAAATTGTCCCCACTCCAGTTCTGCTTTTTACATTATCTGTTGAAATTGGAGTGCTAATCTAAACTTGGCAGAATCTTAAATTTCCTCTGCCAGATAATGTTCCAGTTTTTGACCTGTGCAATACTGGAAAAGGCCACACGAGGGATATTGCAGCAAGGTCGATGAGACACTTCATCAGAAAGGTGTGTGGTACTGATGGTTGACACTGGGTCTGAAAGAGTCTAGGCAAAAGTCCATATGCAACTCTAGGTAACCCGTTAATGTTCTTATAAGAGGGCTTAATTAGGTCCCCTGTAATAATTCCAGAACACTCACAAAAAGCTAGAGAATGACCCCATGTAGTCATGAGAAGCCACAAAATACCTGTGTGAGTCAAAAAACCTTACCCAAGGAAGGGAAAGCTCTTCATCTACAAGTAATTTCTAAATGATTTCACATGAATGTGTGAAATCACTCATTTGGCCTTGGTGATCTCTGAGAAGTCACAGGTCTCTCCAGTTTCTCTTAGACTAAGAAAATAGGTGCTGCAGCTGATGGAACCCAGCTCTAGCTGATGGGACCCCATCTAGCTGACGGGTCTCTGCTAGAAGATGACAGGATGTTGGAAAAGATGGCAAAATTTTAAAATTTTATTTTAAATTGATAGGATAAATCAAGAGTTAAAACAAAATGGGTTTTTATTAGACTCAGTGCATTACCTGAGAAAACATGCAGGATTCAGCCAGCCTGCTTTCTTCTGCAGGTAAACTTGAACTGGTGGACCCTCCTCTGTGGCTTTAACAGCACCTGAACATTTCCGGCCCTCCATGGAGGTGAAAAAAATGTACTCAATTTCTTTCCTTTGGCATGATAGTCATTCTGGGATGGTTTACCTTTGTCAGTCAGTCAACCTGGCGTCTTGAGGACCATTTTTCTCCTCTTTCTTTTCAGTATTTGACAGGGGCTATGGCTCCATGTTATAAATTCTTCTGTGGTTTAAGAGGTTTCCTTTTCCAATTTCATCCCTTTCCTCACATCTCCCTGACATGTACCACAGCTGAATGCCCTCTTAGCTACAGACACTCAGTGGCTGGTGTAACTGTGCTGTTGTACATAGTTCCCTGTTGAACAAAGTGGGAGAAAAAGGGGATGCTAATGTGCTGTTGCTCAGAGGTCGGAAGGATTGGTTGGGGTTAGGTAAGGACAAAAAGATTGCTGCCAGCGTGATTGTACCATAGAGTTCCACCTTCATAAACACCAACATATGAAACAAAAAGATGCCTCCTGTTTTCCCTTTCAATCCCATTTTATGCCTGCTAAATCCACAATAAATTACCTAAACAACAGGCGATCATTTTGGATGCCTTTGCCTTTGGTGTCTGCAATCAACCCAGCCCCCAAACAACTGCCATGTCATTTTGTGCTTTGTCTTTGCTCTGTTTTTCCCCATCTATCTGTAGTCAATCTTCTAGCATGACATTTCCCTTCTGGTTCTGCCCAACCAAGCCTTGCAGCAGCCAGTCCCCAGAGTATTACTGCACTCTCAGCTACTCTTGTGCTTGCTGCAAGACCACTCTCCCAAGAGACAGTCTGCATTTCCAAAGAGATAACATGCCAATATTCCTCATGATTTTCTCATTATCTTCCTGAGAAACTTTTTTCTTGACAGCAGATGAAATAATGGATTTTTGCATATCCTTTCTTCTGCAGTCTTAAAAATAAGTGCTGTGGGAGTTCAGGTGTTTTGCTGAACCATCATTGCTGAGGCATTCCTTCTTTGGCTGACAACTCTACATATTATTTTGAGTGGAATATAGGCAGAAGTCGCTACTGTTGCATGAAATGGTGGTGAAACACTGGCACAGGTTGCCCAGAGAGGTGGTAGATGCCCCATCCCTGGAAATATTCCAGGTCAGGTTGGACGGGGCTCTGAGCAACCTAATCTAGTTGAAGATGTCCCTGCTCATTGCAGGGGAGTTGGACCTTTAAAGATTCCTTCAACCTAAAGATGACCTTTAAAGATTCCTTCAACCCAAACCATTCTATGATTCTATAAATTTTTTCTATTCTTGTGCCTTTGGACGGAGCCCAAAGTCTTCATCAAACAATATCCCCATCATTCCTTGCTCACAGCAGCAATTGCTCAGGCACCCTATATGAGGAGCATGTCATGTACCCCTGTAAGTTATTTTAATTAATGAAGCGGATTTCCATTTTTAAATTATGCTCCAGAATTACTGTCTTTTAGTATTGGTCAGTATTTAGCATGTATCTCAGGCATGTTATTTGACCAGTATATAACGTGTCAGCAAAAGCTGGCTAACTGGAATTTAAACACTTTTATTTGTGGATTTTGATACAATATCATTAAACAGTATAGAATTAGCATCTTTGTCCACAGAGTCCAGCTCTGGACACATGCCTAGGTTTGGGCAGCTCGTTATTCTTCCCTCAACATTTAGCAGTGGATCTTCCCTCCTTTTTTCTTTCAGTCTCTGCCTCTAAGACCACCGAGGTCTTTGCCATCTTCATGAGCTTTCTAGGAAGGCCATGAATAGAAACACATGGTCTGTCGCATATGCTCTGTCTGACATGTTTTCACTTGAGTCGCTCCTTCACCCGAGGTGCCTGTGCTGCAATACTGTACTCCAAGCCAAGCGACAGATGCTTTAATCCGGATTGCATGGCAAACTGTCTCAAATGGAAGCTAACATTCATGTTTAGAAACCAGACACAGTATTGCTAAAGGAAGAAGTAAAGTCATTTTATTTTCTGGTTTGGGCTGAGGCCTTACCTTTATTTGGGCTCTTATTATGCTCAATTTTTAATTAGATTTGTAGATAGGTCGTGCTATTGAAAAAAAAAACAGTATTAAATTAAGCTTCTTGTATTTGTAAGAAATTTATCCTAAACTGTGCTTTTCCCTGGAAAATTACCAGCACAGCAATCCTTCCCATCACTCTCTTTCCTCTTTTTCTTTTCCACGCCCCTGGGAGACCCATCCTGCCACAGCTCTGGCTGCTCTCCCCTGTGGTCTCCTTAGCCAAGCCTGTGCAAGAGGAAGAACTTCCTTCTCTTGCTTCACATGGTTCCTTGCCGGGCAGACATGGATTCTGCTGTCTCTGTCTGCTGCCTGCTCTGCAGCTGGGACAGAAGGCTGCAGGGGACAGACGTCCAGACATGGGACCTTCCTTTCCCTAATTAAGTCCCCACTTCTAGGTGCCAGAAGTTGTACCAGTTCTCTGGTTTTAACCTGCTACTCTGAACACAAAAAGGTACTTTTCCCACACACGGCAAGATAACTCCAGGGTAACGGTCCCCATAAACACAGGAGGAAATCCACCTGACTTCCCCATCCCTTCCCTCGTGCTGTCTGTCAGAGTACGCCACTGGGGAAGGACAAAAGGAAGTAGGAGAGAGCATCCCAACAGCAAAAGGCTCAGGGAAGAAGACAACGAAAAACAAAATCTATGCATGTTGCATCAAACCACTTGTGCCGAGAAAACAAACTTTTGGGTCAGGACAACAGCACGTGAGACAAAGCCAAGCTGCCACAACTTGGTAAGGACTTCTCTTTGTTTACCCAATCTGCAAGTTTGTACTAGATGGAGGAAGGGAGCAGGAAGAGAGGCTGAGACAGTCATGGTTACCCTGAGCTGCAGGGTATGAACATGAAAACACCTCTGTTTTGCAGAGCAGAGAGGGTGCCATTTGGGTTTTTTTGTGCTGCAATACTTAGAGCATTTCAAAGCAAGCCGCATGTTGCTTTAAAATGCCATCAGATCATCTCTACAGCATTTTCTAAACACATTTTGCACACTTCTTAGTAACTGCTCATGGCTGGTGTCCAGACCAACTACTAAGATGGCAAACTTTGATCTCTACAGGACTTGATATTTAAGCACACAGGCTGGCAAAACCTCAAGCAGGTAAACAAGCTATGAGGAACCTTTGCTGCTGTACCTACCAGCAGACTTGCTTAGGCTCCCTCCTTGATTCACTGAGAAAGGTCCAGCTAAGCCAGGCACAATGCCTTTTTGTTTCTGAGGCACAGACTTGTGAAGTTCCCTAGGCCTTGTTTCTTGCATAAGAAGTAAGACAGGTGCCTGCAGAGAAGTTTAAATAATTGCTGCTGGGCATTTAAAGCAATCATTCATGATTGTGATTTCCCGTTTGGTACCAGTGATGATTAAACTTGTCTGAGCCTCCCATGCCCTTCCCTCAAAAATTTTCTGCCTGTCATACTGACACAGCTGTTTATGTGTCTGTACAGTGGATTGGATCAAGAAGTGATCCGGCTAAAAATAACCGAGGGTAGAGTGGGGAACTATTACTCTTCAGCCACCGAAACTTTCCGATCTGCGTCATGATGCAGTTGCACACAGAGCTGCACTGGCACAGTGAGCAGAGCATGGGAGAAAATGACCACGAGGACACACGGAGGAGGGGATGAGGGACGCTCGTGCTGCTTTTGAAGGAAAAGCAGGCGGAACCATAGCTTCAGTGGGATGAGCGGGGTAGTACAAACCTGGCAGCTCCACTCCTCAAAGGTACTTAGCAAGAGATGAGCACAGTTCCAGCTGTGTAATGTACATTTGGAAAAGAAAAGATTCATAAGCTGGTCCTCCTTTGGAAATATTCCTTGTGCACAAAAAAAGGTACATTTCTGTTTAATGCCTTTGTTCAGCTTTCTCTTAACTCACTGCTTCCCCCGCAGGGCTGTTGATCCCTGACGTGGATTGCATGGTGGCAATAACAACTTAAGGAACCGCTGAGCTCTTTTGGATGTTTGTTTCCACCCACCCGAGACTGCAATTTTCCCTCACTTGTGCCAGCCCTGCTGTTTGTGGAGCTGTGATGAGCGCTGAATCAGGGAAGCAATCCAAGTTAAAAATAACCTAGCGGGTGGCTGGGGATGGCAAGAGCTTCGGCCATCCGATGTAATCTGCTGTCACAAATCAGCGAGAGCTGTTCGCAATTGCAGGAAGTCATGAAAGCCCAGCCTCGGAAATACCTATTTACTACAAGAAATATGAACTTTTCAGCCAGTTGAAGGAGCCTTGTGATTATGGAGGCAAGAGTTGTTCGCCCATGTTCATAAGGGACGAGAGACCAAACCTCACTGTGCACAGATGCCAGCACAAAACGTCTTCACACAAGCTTTACTTTAGCAGTCCTTCTCGTAATGGTTTTGCAGCAAAAGCTAATGGCAGTGTATGCTATTCAGCTGATGTATGTTGTTTATTCTGTGGATAAGAGAGAAAGTTACCATGATTTTTAAGTGCCGGAAGGGTACTGTAGACATGAGGGCTGTGCTAGCACCGAGTAAGACAACAGAAAAGTATTCTTCACAGACATGGATCTAATAGCTTCATGGTACAGACTGAAGTACCAATTTGTGGATGTATTCCAGAAGAACACCACTTCTTCTCAAGTCTAGAAAAACAATAGCACCACTGTGATGCACCAGCACTAACCTACGTGATCACAGCAGCAGTGACATGATTTTCACCTACTCATAGGCTTGGAAGGGAGTATCTGTAATGATTCATTCTATCTTGTATTCCAAGACATACCTGGGTTTCTTCTGGCTTCTCTCTTCAGTTCATGGTTCACGCCTCCTGGGTTGAGTATTTTTAAATACCAGCCATTTCCTTTTTCTTCCCCTCCTACTTCTGACTTGGCACTTCACTGCTT
>NW_010558538.1:11339-17633 GCF_000687285.1 Phaethon lepturus
GCTGGGAGCTGTCTGGCTTCAGCACTGATGGCAATAAAGGTGAAGCATCAAAAGTCTCAGAGCCTGAGGAATTTCAGAACCTTCTTAGGTTACATTTCTTGAGAAAGGAATTCACCCTTTCTTCACATGCATTAGTGGCTCCATACACACCGAGGTGGAAGACCTCAGCTGAAACCCACAATTACATTAACATTAGCAGCTACATCACATATTAGCCAAATAAAAGCAAGCGCCTGAGGCTTAAGGCAAGACATGGCTGCCCTGAGGCAAACTCTGATTGCTTTCACACCAACCTCTGTGCTTAGAATAGGGCTGAGATGTAACAACACTGTGACTATGCCAAGTAACTCCTTAGATTTCAAGGGTCCAGAACAAGTACCATCATATTTTGTCATCTTCTTTCACCTTTCTAAGAATATGAGGACTCACATTCAGAGATTTCAATTCTTCTCTCTCTAGACACAAGGAAAAATGTTCTGTTCCAACCCCCTGTCCCCTGCATTCTCATTGCTGCTTCCCTTCTTGTAATAATTGTTAAAAGATCTCTTTTTTTTTCCTCCAGTAAGGCAGCTTGTGCTTCCTGTTTGACCCTAGGTTCACATAAAGGTTTGATCATTATGTCCAATGAATTGGGAAGAAGTCTGCAATCTCTTTAATGCATACTATACGTAAACTCTGTTTTTCCTGTTTTGCTTGGTATTTCTGCCTGCCTGAAGGCATAGAGAGAAATCAAAGGTCAGCTGTTAAAGAAATCAGGCAAGAAAAGAAAGCAGTTGACCAGCAAAGAGGCATCTTAAGCACAACAGACAGGTGCAGAGCTGTGGGAAGCAACTTCTCAGTCCCTATCCTAGAAATAAAAATCTTCTTCTAAGGCTGGGAAAAGGCAAATCAAATGACATAGGCCTGTCAAAAGCTCTGCCTTCTGTAGAGGCACATGCACATTATACGTGCTTTGGGGTAAGCAAGGAGAGACTGCCCTTTTGTGAGGGGAAACATTGACAGAACAGGGACTGACATAGAGAAGCCTACTCTGTGGTTCTGTGCTTAAAGATGGGAAAGTGCAAACACCTGAACCATAGCTAGGTAGAGTTCAGCAGTACTGTGGTGAAGGTCAGCTTGAGGTAGAGACATAGCAGGCAATGGCCCAAAGCAACATATGACCAGCAGCAGGACAATTGCAAGAGCTCTGGAAAGCAAAAGCAAAAGGAGGCCAGAGACGAGGAAGTGATTACATGGGATGTCTGAAGAATGGGAATCCTTCTCTCATGTAGCTGTCACCACCTCCAAATCACCTCGCCTTCCCAGCAGCTGCAGGAAGTCCAGCTCCCCAGCCTTTCTTCCAGCTGTTCATCCCATTTCAATCTCTTCTTCTTACCCTTTCCCTCACATGGAGGCCTGGTTCAACCATCCACCTTTGCGATGGTAAAATGCCTTGCGACACCTTTACTTTGGCTACATTGCCCTTCTTAATAATGCCATGCTATCACCCTTACCCTTATGCATGCTCAGGGCAGGGAGATAGTCTTGTGCAGATCAGTTGTGCTTGCGCTATTACCAGAGAAACCTTTCCAAGGAAGCTTTGTCAGGGGTCAGACCAGCTGTGTTTCCAAGCAGCTTACTTGGTCCAGCCTCCTGAGACTTGTTGAGAGTTCTGCAAGTAGCTTTGCTTTTTCGCAGGAAGGTTACTTCAGTCAATTCCTTGAGGCTGTGCAACCAAGGTTTGCTGTGGTGTGGTAGAGTTATTTTGAACTGCCTGTCCATATGGCTGTTCAGACAAGTCTCTTCCAAGCACCGCCAACCTTTATATCCAATAGAGCTGTGCTTTGCACAGTGAGTGCCAAAGGGAAGGAAACAAAGGAGTTTGCACATCTTTGCACTCTCTGAATCCATTATGATGCTTGGAGCTGGTATGGCCTGCTTTAATCGATGGGTGCTTTCACTTCCCATTGAAGGGTTACTGTGCTCTGACCATGCTGTCCCACCTATCCCACCATGTCCCTCAGGCACAGAGTCAGCTATCTGCAGCTACAGATACCTCCATAGCAAGCCTCAAGAAGAAAGAGGAAAATTCTGCTTCCCCTAAGAAGTTTGCCCCCTGTGCTCTCTGGTTCCTAGGCTCTCGCATCTGTTCACGTGAATGAGTGTCCCAAAGAGGTCAGGCCTGTGAGAAGAGAACCAGACAGTTGTCAAAGTCCATCAGGACTGCAAAAGCAGTGTTATCAACGTGGATTCATGCTTTTTCTACTAAGAAAGCCAGGAAGCACTTGAATGAGAAAAGGGAGACAACAGTTGAGAGGTGGATCAACCTACTTGTGAGATATATCAGGTTTGGCATGGAAAGGCTAAAGGCCCTTCACAGTTTGGGACATGAGGGTACAAGCAGCAAAGCAGACTACTTCAGCAATGCCTCTTTTGGCCTCTGTTTGCTCCATCTCCTGAAATATCCTGTATTTTCCTTTTTTTCAGAGATGGGGGCTCCTGCTGTTGTGTCTTTGGATATTCAGGCCAGTGTTGCTGGAGTAAAGGGGAAACAGGGCCAGAAAGAAGAGTTTGCTGTGCACGCAGGGGCACTTTTGTTTGTTTAATATATCTAAAAAAATGCTTTAGAGATTACACATAAAATACTTTTAAAAATTTATTAAACACACCTCTTGTCCAAGATCAAAAGAAATTTGTTTTCCCAGTCATAAACAATGAAGCAAAGCAGAATGTAAAAGAAGCTGTATTTAAGTCATCACTATTACAATTATTTTTTCAGCAGGGAAATGCAAAACTGGATCTCATACAACCCAGGTGACAGAACTGGGAACATAATCTCCTCAGAGCAGTGGCAGCTCTGCTAGAACCAGGTTCATCTACCAGCAGGATGGTGCGTCACTGCAGAATAAGGTTCTGCCACTTTCTCTCACAAAGGAATGGGGAGCACTGTGTGCTATCCTCCAGCTTTTCAGATTCCTGCAGAAATGTTAGATGCAAATGAACAGCAATTCTAAGAATACCCCTCACCTCCAGATTCTTATTTGCATTGCACAGCAGCTATGCTAAGTAATCGTCATCCCTCTGTGAAGGATGACACATGTATTTCCAAATCTGGTCCTGCCAGGGGCCAAGAAACTGATGCTCAGGAGGTCACTCTGGGGAGAAAGAAAGAAAGAAAGATGGAATAACAAAGAACACTAGGGTGAAAGATTTTATTTCAGAGACACGATTCATCCATTTGTCTATCTCAGGTATTTCTAAAGTGCCATAGTCTCACTGTAGTATCTAAGCACCATTAGCACAACAGGAATTTACAGTATTCTACAGAGCTCCCTCAGCTGGCAGGAGGATCTGGGCACCAGCTGGTGACCACGGGTCTGGGATGGAGTGTCTAGGGATGGTCTGCTGGAATGGTGGCAGCTAATTACCTTTTGCTCTTTCCAGTAGTCTCCCACTACGATCCTGCGGGAGGAGATGGCTGGTAGAGAAGCCAGTGAGCTAGCTGCTGCGAAAGTAAACCTTCTGGCTCTTGACTTTTTGCACATGCCCATACCTCTGTCTTCTGAATTTGGCTCATGAATTTGTGGTGCCCACAAAGTGATTAAATCCCTGGAAGAAGAGGAACATAGCCTGTAACTTCTGCAACAGCAAAGGAAGGGTGGTGCCCAGATTCTCCTCTCCAGCTAGATGATCACAAACAGTAAAGGGCGGACAGGCCAGGGGAAGTGAATTATTTCAGCCAAATGACACTGAACAGGGAAAATTAACAGTGGCTGTGGAAAGGAACTCCAGAAATGTGCTTACACTGGTGAACAATCCAATCCCAGCCGCTAAGACTACTGCCCTGGCAATGTGCTGTGAACCCTAAGGCCACTTTGATTTGGCATACAATTTTAAATAAGTTCATAAAGATCTTAGAAATAAATGCACGTCAATCCTTTTAATTTATAGAGCACTGTTAAGTATACATAGCACTTCACAAAGCATGTAAAAGGGAAAAGAAATGCTCTGAGGACTGCTGCGAACGCATATTCGAGGGCAGCTGGCTTCTCAAACCAGAATCTTGATGTGAGGGTTTCCCTCCGAGTTGAGCTCAGTTATGTGCAGACCTGGGTTTGATTTCATTGATCTGCTACAGTGACTCGGTTCAGATTGCCAAAAGAAAAGCTGCATTCACAAGACGCCTTTCCCCAGCAAACAGGGCTTCTCAGCCAAAAAACAGTTTTAGTGCTGTAAGTTTCCTTTAGGAAACTTAAACTGGAATGGGACAGACCCACACAAATTGATCAGTTCTACAGCTGGACCGGAGCATAACCTTTGAATTCAGTTAAAAACAAGCCTATCAACTGAGAGCTGTAGTATCCCTTCTGAAAGTCTGCTAGCAAATGAAAATCTTGACGCTTCTGGAACCAACTAGATGTCCATTAGTCACGTTTCCAAACCACTTTCCAGAAGTGGAACAGAAATAAAGAAGTCATTGGTTTGAAGCTGTTCATTAAAAAAAAGCCACACAAAACAAACAAAACCCCCACAAAACTAAAAGCAAAAATGTGCATTTGCAAACGAAGGCTTTGGTTCCTGTGTAAACAAAGCCCACCCTATTTCTGAAAGCTCTTTCTACTTCCCTGAGCAGCTGCACATAAAGGTGCCTTGTTCCTCTAGGAGCTGCAAACAATTTCATACTCCCCCTACAGCTCCTTTTTATTAAACTATATTAAAATAACATTTTATCAGCAGTTGAGTGTCAAGTGGCTTGGGGCTTGCAGAAAGGACCCCTGCCAGCCCCTGGAGAGTAGCAAGTTCTGTAGAGCAAGCCATTCACAAGCATTCCTGGCCAGCAGCTGCTCAAATCCATGGATCTTCTTTGCATCTTTATTTCCTTCATCTCTTCCCCACCACAGCTCCAGTCCTTTCAGTGGCTTCAGTTTGCATTCCCTTTTCCAGAGACCTACTGAACCCATGGAGCCAGTGGCAGGGTTAGTAAGGTACATTGCAAAACCAGAAATCTTTTCTAAGCTTCAGCAGTGCTGGATAAGCACACCAGTCGGTATCGTCACTAAAATGATCAGCAGCAAAACAGTCAAAAGTATAAACAATGTAAAGTGTTGCACTGCAATTCCTTGTAGTTAAAACCATGAGTGGGATACATCCCACAACTGCTGCTGACATGTACATGTGTAAAATGAAGGGGAGAGCACTATGCTGAGTGACATTGAGAAGTCATTCATTGCAACCATAAGGGCCATATATTGTTATATAGATATATAAATAAACCAACTCAATTGAAGATCTTATACACACACACACAAAGTAATCAGTGTAAAAGTGAATGTCCTGATGTGAAAATTCAGATGTTTTGGTACAAAACCTATTTCTCCCAGCTTCTTATTGAGAAATGCTAGTATATACAGTATGTTTACTGATAATGGTGTAGCGTCACACAGCTAGCCATTTTAACCACTGCCACAGTGTGTGCACACATGATCGCTCACATGTGAGTGTGATGAAGTATCAGAGCTAGTTCATACATATGTGTATACATACATATAGATGTTATTCACATGCACACACACTGGTCAGAATGGGACTTGAGAAATACTGGTGTGGAATCAGGTCAGTCCTAGTACACTGTTGTTCTGTCCTATTTTGCAGCACAGCTTACACCAGTCCACTTGAACTGTATCTGTGAATCCAAATTCTGCAGAAGGAGGAGGTTACCAGTACAAACTCACAGGAGACCTCCCTACACCTGTCAAGTTGCGTACCACAGTCTTATTAGCAGCAAGTATAATTCTGATTTTTTTTTAAGCCTCCAGCTATGATAGTTTTCTACATCAGTTACCCACCAGTTCTGAGATTCCAGAACAGGCCATGTCCCTCCCCACAGCTCCCTTGTTCCTACCATCCAAGCAGCATTTGCAGAAAACCTTTGCAGGCATGCCTTCCTTCTCTGGTTCAGGGTATCTATGTGTTCCTTTTACAAGCAGACTCAAGTGGTCTTTGCCTGTGCTTCAAGTTGGCCCACATGCTGTATATGCATAACACAGTCTCCAGCTTCTCAGCAGGACTTATTTAGATTTCACCTTCCCAGCAGGACTTATTTAGCTTTCACCTTCCTGACTGCTGTATGAGACATAGAGCTGGCTTAGACCACAAGCATGGTGAGCCTCCGTACATCTGTGCAATATTATATAGGTCACAACATTTCATCTGCGAGTGGAACAAAGCTCCTTAAGGACCCTATCTGCCATCTTATTTCCCTTGACATAACCACACATGCATACGTTGCATGACCAAGCAGCTTCTCACCATGTG
>NW_010558539.1:0-9367 GCF_000687285.1 Phaethon lepturus
AGCGCTACCTCGGGGAGGCCTGCCGGCCTCTGCCCCGCAGCCGGCCACGGCTTTCTGCGGAGCCAGCCGCTTCGCCCCGCAGGGCCGGCACCGCAGGGGCCTGGTGCACCGGGAGGAGAAACGGGGCTCAAACGGCACCGGGTACAAATTGCGGGTTTCATTTTAACAGAAGCACGAGCTCGGGACACAAAATCCGTCTGAGCGGCAGCGGAATTTGGACTTTTGTTGAGCGGCTTGGTATTGCCTGACTTGAACATAACACAAGTCCTCAGCAACCCGGCATAAACCATCTCACTCGGCTTCCACTTAAAATAATATTTCATTTTCATCACATTAGCAGTGAAGGTACTATAAAATAATGAATGCTGTAGGCCCTTAAGCATTAAAAGTAAAAATAACCAATATTTGAAAGACAACTTCTGTATGCTGCAGTCTTCGTGGGATTTGTAGAGGCAGACCTTCCAGAAGGGGGAGATAAGCTTCAATACATTCTTTTTCTGAAGTGTTTAACAAAACCAGGCATTTCTCCTGTAGGAACGCGTGCTACAAGATGTTGAGCCATTCACGCTAGACCACGCAGAACCAAATTTTTGTTCACACTAAGCCTCTTTGCCTTGCTCTGAGTGCAGTTACCTCCGCACTCAAAGCCCTTTCTGTCTTTCTCCCCTTTCCACGTCCATCCTGGCTGAACGACAGCAGTGAAGTGAGATCGGGCCCAGAGGTCACACTGCTGTCATCAGCCCTGTCACGCACTGGCCTGAGAACTGGGATTGACGTTGGCCGCGTCGCTGAGGTTCAGGCTCCAGCCTTGTGGAGAAGTGCTGCGATACACCCAGCCGACTTCATAAACCAGCCAGTAAATAACAATGGTTCCCTAAACCGTTGGGAAAATTTATGAAATTATGTAAATCCTTAATTATAACAATCCCTTCTGTGACAGCCTCAGTGAACATCCACGAACATGCACATGCCGAGCCTTCGTTGTGCAACTGTGCGCTGCTGCCAGCAAACCCTCCTGCCTCTGGTCAGGGCTGGTGGTAATGCCGTGAAGATGGTAACGCCTGACTTTCTCTGTTACGTGCACGTCCATACACGCATCGTTACCATGTGGCTGGGGATCCCGGCATCAGTATGGGCTGTTGCTAAGGCACGTTCGACTGCCAAACTTCTGTATTACAGAATTAATTTCTTCGGGCAAGATGCAACAGCCGAAGCACACAGCACTGCAGCACTGTACGCCTTCCTAACGCAATTACTCAGTATTTTAGATATCAGAATGTGCGCATGCATCCATATGCATTTCCCCACCTGGGTTTGCTCACCATTAGAGTTTGGAGCTGGGCTAGAAGCCTTTAAATCCCAAAAGGCTGGCTTTGCTGGGGGAAGCAAACTGAGGAGCGCTGTAGAGGAAGGTCTTACCAAATAACGGTGGGACATCTGCCTTGAGCTCTGGTGAGTACACTGTACAGTTCCTAGCGCTCATTTGACTTGCAGTGTGCATTACCATCTGGAGAACAGAAATATCAACATCCTCCTTAGCCTGCTTCAGTCCGAGCAAGCCTTGCCATCTGCTAGGCATATGTTCTGTGGGCTTTTGATACATCTAAATGCTTCTGAGAGCAGCAATCATTGCTGAATGCTGGTGAGATACTTGAATTGATCAGAACTACTGATCTGCTTTGCCTTAAATATTTCCCAGACAAAAGGAGCTGTTGTAATAAACTTGCCTGAGCATCTTCAAACCAGGATGCATATTAAGTCAACTAGTGATTCCTTCACCTTACCCATCCTGCTATATGATACAGAATTTCTCTTTTACGTGTGGCTTTACGCCCCTATCAGCAAAGATGACGAGGTAGATACATCCATCATTTAAAAACGTCCCTAAAATCTTCCACGGGATCAGCCCGCTGCTGCAGAGCCCAGGCAGGCTGACGCAGGGTCACCGCGGCACCGTCAGTGCACCGCTCGCAGCAGGTGCTTACACCGCCGGGCTGGTGCCATGAGTGCGGTCTCTCCGCTGCCACTTGAGTTTTTCCCTGCCACCCCCAGCCTCTCAGCATCCCCAAAAACAGCCACACAGGCCTGGAGAGGGGGACGTGCTCATACATGCATGCGTTTCCATTCATCTCAGCTATAAAATGTTTAAGTGTTTAAACAGAATGTTTAAATTCGAGGGTCTGCCCACTGGGTCTCTCCGCCTTTCTTGTGCAAACCCTTCCAGTTTGTGAATACTATTTGTTAGATCACCGGCTTGAATACAACCAGTAAATAATTGCTATTCATTCCTTGGTCTTCACAAAGTGAAACAACTGCAGTAGGAAAGATTAGGAGCATTTTATTGTGGGAACCCATTGCCCATGGTTAATGCAGAGCCTGGGAATGAAAGACCAGGTCCATATTCCAAATCTGGTAGGAGACGCAGATCTGGTAGAAGAGACTCGGGCCTGGTAGAAAAGCCTCCTTACACAGTGAGGAGAAGCTTTAACCACTCAGGAATGGATTTTTCTCAGATGGGAACTATATTACTTGTGGCTTTTCACAACCAGGAAAACCAGGCTTAGGTGTCTAAATACTACAGAAGGTTCAAGGCTGAGGATCCTGAGCCAAAAGAGGCCCAGTAAGGTAAGTGCCAAGACCCGGACCCTTCATCTGCTTTTAACTCTTACTGCTTTATACATTTCCCTGTCCTGGTGATGTCTGGGGATTTTGACTCTGATTGGCAGTCCTATCTATTCCCCATTGCTTTGGGGAACTCGTGTGTACCCCAAGCGGAGCGCTCAGGATTAGCTCTGCGGTGCTCAGCATCGCAACACTCAGGATCTTTGCTGATCTACCCTTGGTGCTTTTCACTGTGGGGTTCATCATTTAGCTCTTGCTCACTTTATTACGGATACTTTCGGGTGAGTTGTAAGTCGGTGTAAAAGGCTGAGATCAGAGAAGGCTGCTGAATTTCTCGAACGGCTCTTGCAGCCTGCCTGTCTGATTGAGGAGACAAAGAGCCGTCTGTGCTGCTGTAGAAGAAAACCAAAGCAAGAGCTCTCAGGAAAATTTATTACGGGTTTAAGAAATACATTTCATTTTCTTCCACAAAAAAAGCTTTGGGATGGCATGAAAATCGATGGGATTGTGGCCTTGAGCCCTTCCTTCTAACACCTTTTAATTCAAATGTATTATTTCTATAGCATGCTTAATATTTCAAAATAATCCAAAACTTCTCTCCCGCTATTTTCCTGCTTTACTAGCCCAGATACTTCTATTTAACAAATCTTCCAGCAGCTTCTACACAAATGTGGTAAGCGTGGCACCGCAGTCGCAGCAGTGCTTTGCAAGTATGCTTACTAACATTTGAACCTCAGAAACTAGTTTGGGGCAGATTTTACCAGATTATAACACTCACTGATGTCCCTTTCCACCTTTGAGAAAGGCTTAAAAGTGTAAGTCATATCGATGTTCTACTTCCTGAGACTCTGTACCTCCAGGTGACAGTCATAGGAACAGTTCACTAGGCAAGACGTGGAAAAAAAAATAATTGAACATCTGAATGACAGCCAGAAAGGCCACGCAGAGGTTCGAGTGTAACAACGGAGTTCATCAGAGGAGCGTAACTGTCAGGAAAGCGTACACTAACCCTTCGGAGGCTTGTCTGCAGCAGGAGTTTCCAGTGCCCGTATACAGGAGGTCAGCATTTTTTGAGTGTGAGAGAATCATCCTGCAGTTAATTCTTTACTTGTGAATAAGCATATGGCGGTTCTTAACGTTACTGTGGGAAACGCTGCATTTTTTCCACAAGAGAAAACACTAGAGACAGCACTAACACTTTTTATTACTCAGATTAATTAAGTTTTCTATTGGGATAAATCTTTAACATCTCGTGGAAACAGCTCCTTTCGTAGCCTGCTGGGGCTCCTAGGCAGATCTTTTTTTTTCTGTCCAAGCCATTAGTTGATTTATAGTGGCATTTCCCTATAGCTGTGGCTTTTATAACAATAATAGAAGCAGTGGATATCTTAAACTAGACACCACTCACAAATTGTTAGACAGAGTTAGATAAACTTTTATAAAACTATTCAGGAGAACCGTCTGCTTCAGTGATAAAGGATGTCCAGACATATTAATGTTGTAAACTTTATGATGAAAAGCCCATACTGGGACCCGTTTTCACTTGATCGCTGGCTGAAAATGTCTGACTCTGAAGGAGTCTGGTCTGTACCTCTGCAAGGCTGCGTCCCAAGTGCCGCCGCGCAGTCCTGGCTGCAGTCACGGAAATGTTTGGATTGGAAGGGGCGTCTGGAGCTCATCTGGTCAAAGCAGGTCCAGTTAGATCGGGTTGCTCAAGGACTTGTGGTCATGGTAGAATGGGAAAATTAATTCAGTCCAGTTTTAAGTTAAATTCTTGCAGAAGACAGTAATTACAGACAGCAGAATAAACGTACAGGCAGCCCTCCAGCAAATCAACGTGTACACGGAGGGAACTGAGGCTCAGGAGAAACATTTGCTCTTTTAGAGTGGTTGTGAATTAGTCAATGGTAGAAAAATTGGCTGCCTCATGAATCCTCGGTAAATAGGCCTTTTGCCAAACTGAAAAGCTAACTAACTTTCCTTGAATCCCGTGTTACTAAATAGTTATTAGGATGTGAACTACAATGCTCCATTCAGACAGGAAAGCTTCTTCAATGAAGGGAACAATCTTGGGTTTTCTACCAGCGTTCATCTAGTGCACTGCCATAGACCTGTCCTTCCAGTTTTGGAAATGACACCTTGAATTAGTGATAATCCTGAAATTAAAGGAATGGACTTGAACTTTGAAGTATTTATTTTTATTTGCATCCAGCATGCCCTTTGAAAAGGAGTTCCTCAGAATGAGCAAGGCAGCAATGAGGAGTGGGCTACGAGCTGAGAACGGGCTGCGTAGCGCTTCAGTGTGGCTTACAGAAACCACAGGTCTATACCCACCCAAGCTGACTGACATAAAATATGCAGAAGATGGTGGATACACGAGGATTTGTCACAGAAACAGATTAGCTGGCCCACGACACTCAACACTTGCACAAAACTTCCTGTCTCACAGGCGAGACAGAGAGTGGGACAGTGCCACAACTCGGCGATGACGGATCTGAACACTCATGGTCGCTTTGGCTCTGCCCATTGAACGTAGCGGTGCAGCCTGGAGCCCGCAGCATTCCTGAGACCTGGCTGCTCACACCTACAGTGTCCAGGCGCCCTGACCTCTGTGAAGAAGCACCATGGCTTGCTGCAAGCAGGGCTGTGGAGCTTCTGGGCAGCAGCCACCTCATCTGTTCGCTGATGACCCACTGTCACCAAAAGGGCAATGGATTTACAGGGGCTGCTGGTCAGGCACAGTGAGAGAGGGTCACCATGAGCGGGTCAGTGGGGTCATCCCATATGTAGCCCCAAGGATACTTCAGCAGATAACCTCTTGCATTAAAATGATTATATGTGCTAAAATATAAATCTTATTTGACTGGTATCAACAACTGACTAGTGCAATGGCACTGGAAAGGATCAAGCACAAAACTGCGTCCCTGGCTCAGGTGGAGATGAAATTGTGTTTGGCCAGGACAGTGAAAGACCTACCAGGTTCCTGTGAATAAAAATGTCTTTTCAGGTCCTTCTTTGAGTTACATTTTTTACAGCAGATGCTCATCTAACTATGCTTTTGTGAGGCATGACTGTTTCTAGTGTGGTTTCCTTACTTCTGTCCTTGTAACCTTGCTGTAATTACAGCACCTCTTGGTTGATTAAAAATCTCATAAATGAGTTCACAATTTCCCATTGCTAAGTAGAGAAACTGTCAGTATGTGTGCCCTAAAAATATCTAATGCTGTTGAGGTTATATTAATTTATAAGGTGAAGTCCTCCCTCATTTTTTATTGGATGTGCTTTTTTGGTCTTTCCAACTGGCGTGGTGACTTTCCACTTCTCTCCATAGGGAACCTCATTCCAACTATCAGCTTCTTTCACAACGTCCATTCTCTGGATGATCTTGCCTACTAAAATCACATTTTAAGAAAAATAGCTCTGATTAATTTCCATGGCGAGTCCCGACTTCAGCCAGCCCCATATATTTGTATTTCATCTGCTCAGTGGCATGTCACACCCCTGCCAGTGACGGAATGATACGCGTCTGGATTGTTAATCCCTGTAGTGCATCTGCATGTTCTTTAGCTGAAGTCTGGATCACAGTCCTGCCTGTAGGAATCTGGAAGGAGAGCAAGTCCGAGAGAGGACTGTGTCCAGCGGGCAACATCGGTGACTCAAACCCAGTGCCAAGAAACCCCTTCAGCTGCTTCAGCATCCTCAAATCCTTCATCTTCGGCTGGGCCATTCAAGACCTGCATGCACTCTTGGATAGTAGGTATGATACTGCTAGAGCGGGTCTGGAGAGAATGCAGCTTCCCAGATGGCCTAAGTGATCAACTGATTAAATAACTTCTTAATAATTTTCTCAGGGACCTTATCTGGCAGGGACTTATTTTTGTCCCATGTCATTTCTTGTGATCCAATTTATGTGGTCAAGCAGAGCATCAGGAAGATAAACTGGGATGCACATTATCTTCACAAGGATAGAGATACTTCGCTCATCCTTCACACACAACAAACACGGAACGTACTTTTTCCTGTTAAGATCCCTTTGGTGGCCGTGTCTAGTGATCCCACCATCATCTCTGTAACTTACAAACCAACTCAATGGAAGTAAAATTTCTTCCTGTTGTTTCTCCTCACTTTGTATGTCAAAAGCGAGTCCTAAAATATCAGTGTATTCCTCTCCGCTTAAAACACCCGGTGTTCTCTCACGACTGTGCTGCCATACCTGAGAGCATGCTCTCTGGGCTGGAGACCAGTGTCCCTCCAGTTCACCTACGCCCAGTCCTGAGCGCCCATTTAGCACCTCCCTTCCACAAAACCTGCTTTCTGCCACACAGCTCTTCTTCCAGAAACTATCCTCCTCTCCAGGTCCTGTTTGTGCTGAGAAACCAGCTGTGAGCCATTTAACAAAGGTAGGTTTAAAGATACCTCAGGTTTGTCACTATTTTAACTAACGAGACCTCAAATAAAGCAAACTTTTATTTTAAATTTTTAGGTTTAGTTTCAATGAACAAAGTTGAAATACAGGGAATAAGTATTAATGACGAGCTCAGATATAAACGTCCCAGCATGTTTTTAATCTTTTAATTATACTTTGCATCTTAAGCACTTTTTAATGGGAAGTAAAATCTGGTTAATGTACAGAAGCGGGTTTCATAGATGTACATCAGAAAGATACTCTGAGCTCCGCTTCTAGGGATACAAAGCAGACAGCTCACAAAGGCGTGGCATAAGTTGCCCAACTTCTTTATTTTTAATTACAGTTAAACCCTAGTCCATTAAAAAAATAGAGAAGTATAATAAGGGACAAAAATAAGAGCGAAAGAGTAAGTGCAAAAAAAGGTAACACACAGGAAACAACATTTATTCTCATGAGACTCTAAAATACCTTTGATGTCAGCAATCTAAATCCCCGCGAATGCCAGTGGTTAATACTGGCAGAGATCTTTACCAGGGAACGCAGCCAAGGAGCGAGCGGTCAGACCTTCCAAGACCGACTCAACGAGCGGCCAGCGTCGGGGAGGGATGCAGCATTTCTCCTTTGACGTGCAGCGATCTGAAATTGCACGTCGAGACCGGGTGGTCGGACTTCAAAGGGAAAGGCGATTCCTCATCCCGTTCAGCTACTGCATGGTTCAGTGCTCTGTAGATCATTAACTGTATTTTCATATTTAAGTATTTTCTTTTTCACTTATGAAATGCAACTAGGTTTGACCATCTTTACACCCAGGTATATTCTGCATCCTGTGAAGAAAAAGAACCTAGAGTTCTGTGTAAATCACTTGAACAATTGGCAAAGAAAGAAGTATGTTGCTTCAGCTTGTTAGTACTCCATACCTGAATTGTTTTTTCTTTAAGTTTAGAAAGCAAAAGGATTTAAAAATATTTAAAATACTGCTGATATTTTTCTTATTTTGTGCTAATAGCACCTTTCAAATGTTACAAATAGAAACAAAATGCCATTTTTTTTTCCATATTCTGGGTTGGTTTTGCAAACTTGGACTATTTTTTCCAAATATATATGTAGCTGTATTTTATACTCTAGGTAAACTTTACCCTCATTTTCACTAAAAAAAAATAGCAAAATAGGATAGTAAAAGAGATTATGCACAAAATGTACCATAAAACTATTGTTGTGGTAATCTCAGGTACTGTTTATATCACAAGTCAAATATGATTTAGTATGTTAAATTCTATGCAACCTCAAAACTCAGCATAATGCATATTTTGAAGTGATTTATGACAGAGATTCGCTGAGAAAAAGAGAAGTAAAAGACCATTTGGCACACATTTTTTAAGGCTTGGAGAAGTTGTCAGTATCCTTTATTCTCACTTTCTGAAAACGAGACTAAAATGGCTGTATCAATCTTTTAAATTATTGGATTTCTAGTGCATCTTTCAGAAGATAGCCAGTCACGATTAAATGACTTAAGTTGATGGGGACATTCCAGTAATAAGTTATTCTTACAGTTTAAGAAAAGCCCTTTTAATATGAATTGTCTATTTTCAGTTTTAACTTTGGTCAGGTAACAGATAAAAGCAAATAACCCAAACACCTTTTGTTAGAGAAACTGTTTATGAGGGTCTTTACAGTCCATCACTGTAAGGCACTCCTCCATACCCCCACCCATCTCCACACCTCTCTTTTCCAGTTTCTTTCCTCCCCGTCATTTTTGTGGGCATTCAAAATGTCTGTTTTAGCTTTCCAGTCACTGCTTGGGCATTTCAAGGTTAAAGCATCCAGGAATCGCAATCTCTGCAGCTGTAAAGGTCACCTTTATAGCCACTGCCTCGTCTAGAGAGGTGGTGGATGCGCCATCCCCGGAAACCTTGAGAACTCACATTCTGTACGTTATTGCTGGTACAGCAGCACTGGAACACACAAATGCTACAGTCTCATTCTACTACTAATGCATCTCACTTCCAACGAATGTTATGATTACTGCTCAGTATTTCACAGTTCTTTGAAAATGTATCTATTTTTAAGCCCACAGTATTGCTGTAACTTCAAAATTAGTTCGTATCCATCTTTTCTAGAGCAGCTGCCACAAAAGCATGACTTTACTGAACTACCTAAAAAAGGGAATAATATTAAATAAATTTAAAATGTCTATCAATATTTTAAGAAGATTCAGCAAAAGCACAGTGTGGAAATACATATTCTATGTAATCTGAAAGAGGTCTTTAACTAGAGGTCATGAAAGAAAGAATCTTCTAAATGTTAGGATGAAAGAACTAGTTCAGTTTCTCACTCTTT
>NW_010558539.1:9398-29969 GCF_000687285.1 Phaethon lepturus
TCATGTGAACAATTCCCAGCATTGTTCTCGGTTTCTCACTTACATAGGAGGGATAAAAACACTGCAATATTTATTACCTCACACAGCTCTCAAAAAAATACACTGAAGTGTCTTCAGTGCAGAAACACTACAGTAATACAGCAACAAACATGCTACATGTAGTTAATAAGAAATATCAACTCAGAAGGTCTTACTATACAACCGTACATTTTATTACCAAAGACAGTAATAACAAAACTACTGAACACATGTATAAAGTTACCCGCTTACAAACATGACTACAAGAATGAAGGGTACTTAGTGTGCACTTTCACAAGAGACTTTTCAGATCTTTCTCACTGTCCTTCTCAGCAGCAAGAACTCTGTATATTTTAAATGGGGAAATTATAAAAGAAATAGCATTTAAGGCAATAAATTACAAATGCTAAAATGCCGATGCCATAGTATAAAGGTAAATACTGTCCATTTTTAATGGACAACAGATAAAACAAATAACTTTGGTTTATCAGAACTGTAGTTCCTGTTGATTCAGCATTTACACAACCTTTGTACCATGCAATTTTGATTCTTCAAAGCATCACCATAAATGCTGCCCAAATTAGAATATAGTCATTTCTCTGCATATCAAAATACTGAGAAATATTCTTATTAATAATCAAATGCAAGATGCTGAGTGGTCTTAAAAAAAATACATTGACATTTAGGGTTAGAAACCAGCAAAATCCTGACTCCAAATCCATCTCAAGTGATAAATCGCGTTGACTTCATTGGAGCCAGGATTTCCTGAGCGCCAAACATTAAAATTCTTATCCTGAATTCTTGTCCTGAGACCAGGACACCATGTCAGTAGTGCTTGCTCTTGAGAACGACCCTATCATAAGAAAGGCTACATGTACGAAGACCTTTTTGATTTAAAGAAAATATATTGCTGTAGCTTATAGAAAATTAAGCTTTTTAAAAAAAGTTATCTTGTTTTCAGTAAATATATTGTTAAACAAGCCTGTATATTAATAACTCAGCAGTTTATTTCCTGCAAGGTATTTCTCCACAGAATTAAAAAAAAAAATCCAGTTACTTGCATAGAAACAATGTGAAACATACACTTTCACTGCAGCTCAGTAAAAAAATCCCAAAGCGTGTACTTCAGATTCTGTCCCTGACACTGCCAGGGCTCTGAAGTGTTTTTGTCCTTGGCACGACGCACTGGAACACCACACCAGGAGGGGCTCCACAAGCATTTTTCTGAAGCAGTGCTGCATCTAACATGTTATCCCTGTAACAGGACAGGCAGATGCCTGACCAGTCTTGCCCCAAATGCGCAGTGTATGGTGCATATAAAGGTACAATCTGCTTTACTCAGAACTAAGTAACATTGTCTGATCACCACAGGTCTGTTGACTTGAGTAACACCCAACGGAAGCACGTTAACTTTACCAAGTTTGTACAATACATACAAAACAGTAGTCCCAAATATTGACCTTACGCAGTCAGCTATTTACAAAATTCGTTTTTATGTACAAAATAAACCACTATAATTCCAGATTCCCTTTCATATTCAGTGTACAAACTACCATAAAACAGTGCTATAATTGATACATCATCACACATAATTTAGAGTATTTATAAATTTGTGGATCCCTTAAGTGATACTGCTGTTTAAGACATAGTAAAAAAAGAGAGGGAAAAATTTAATAAGTTTTGAAAAATATCAAAGATGGAGCTGTAATTTTTATGCCTTGAAAAGTAACAGTGCTTTCTAAGCATTATTTTAATGCAGTTTATTACAAAGTGTTATGTTGGGAATAGTATCTGTTTCTCTCCTCTTTTTCTTAAATTACTGCTAGTCAATCCATCCACATCCTACAGAACTTCAATTATTCCTGGATAGGGTTAAATATAGTACATTATTGCTAGCTGTCCCCACAACAAAACTTAGATTTTTTTTTTTTTAAGTGCAAAGCATGATATGTGTGTTTTTTAATAAGGCACAGATTATCAGTTATTTCCAGTGTAACACAGAATCCATATCAGTTTTATACATTGAAAATGTTCATATAAATTTTCAATCTCTCAAGGGTTTGAACTGTTTCCTGAATCCAACTCTCTTCTGGTGTCTGAAGGCGAGTAGACAAGTAGTGATACGGAAGCTGACTGTGAGACATCAGGTATTTGGGAACAGCTGCTTTGTAATGGAGGATATTCAATAAAATCATTTTTAGGAGTTATTCTGTAAGTAACGAAAAATAAAACACGGGGAGTCAATTTTAAGCACAATGCATTACACTGCAAAAAATACACTCTTAGCAATGAAATTATATTATATCTTAAGCTATAGTCTTTTCAAGAGAACACAATACAGTTCTGTATACTTTTCTAAGCTTCGTGTCACCATTGTTCTTTTTCAGTGACCTCTCAAAACAATTGCACTGCAGCCACAGGTTTCTTGAGGGTCACTGTTCAATCATATAAAAATATCCTATGAGCTAAGCTCCAGCCCTCAACATTTAAAAGGAAAAGAAGAATCCTACAAAAATATAAAATAGCCCATATGCTAAACATACATGACCATAGAAATAGCTTGTAAAAATTAAGTACTCGACAGCTACTGAGGGTTAACTGTATACTGAGAGTATACTGATTCTTCAGAGAGAAAGAAATGGAAAACTTACAAAAATAGCAGTAATACCCATAAACAAGCAAAAGATTGAACCTCACCTTCCTTCACCTACTCTCTTCATACTCTCAGCCAAGCTACTCATATCACATGTGCTATCTGCTTTGTTTCTTTTTTCCACTTGATCCACAGCCAGTTTAGAACTAGATAACATTTGATCTCCACTGTTTTCGCTTTCCTCAACTCTTCGGACCGACGTTCCACCTGCCTCTACCTCCTTCTCAGATGTCTCTGGAGAGGTTTTAATTTCTGCAACAGTTTCTTGGCTTAAGTAATCATGATTAGTGATTGCCACTGCAGACGTTCCATGATTTGTTGTGCCACCCGTACTAGTCCCCATTGACTTTGAAATGACTTTCAATCTGTGCGAAGTTGATTTGTAGTGCTTCTTTTTATGTTTAACTTTGGAATTGTGCCTCAAGAAAAATTCGCATGATTCTTGCAGCACTCTTCGACTCTCACTGATGGGACTGAAAGAAAATACAAGCACGTAAATGAATGAAGAGAAGAACCTTAGATATAATGTAATGCACCTTTGTACAGAAAAAAAGTGAAATAGCAACCAATGATGCAATCTGAGCTGGATGTTAATGAACAAAAAGAAAATAATTATATGTGAAAACAGGAGAAAAAAAAAGTCTGATCATAATGGCTCCAAAGTAATTATGTCTGTGGAACAATTAAATAAAGCAGATTTCTACATTTCTTACTTCTGCAAGTAGATCCAATGGCTTCAGTAGATTAATCATCTACAAGAGGAAAGCAGGATTAGCTCATAAGCAGCTGTATTACCAAATTAACTTTATGTAAAGTAAACCTCATTCAAGTTAAAAAAAAAAAAGGTAAGCATTACAAAATTGACTTAATTATTTTTAAATTCTTATAGCTGAAAGCAGTTAACATCTGAAACACAAGAAAAATTATACAGGAAATGGAAAAAGAGAAGAGAGGGAACGGAAGCTATAAGATCACCATCAAGGAATGTAGATGTAAAATAAAAGGAGCTTAAAGACTGCTGCCTTGGGAAATCCAAATAAATAAAAATACAGTAAAATTTACAAGTAACACAGATAATCGAAAATGAAATAATGAAGGAATAAAAGGAATGGAAAAAATGACAGCTACAAGAAAGGGAGATGACATTTGTAAGCTGTTTAAGTTCACAGATATACATTTACTGAAATTAAGTAATAAAACTGAAGTATTCTGTTTCAGAAAAAAAAAAGTAGATTAATACAATAAAAGTGATACTAAGGACAGTTCAATGAAAATTAATTTTAAAGTAAGACAAGCCTGACAGAGGGGAAAAGCAAAGGATGTTATTATTGCATAATATTAAACACTGCTAAGTACTATATGAAATGAAGTAGTCAGAACACATGAAAGGATCTAAGTTGATGGCTGAAATTATCTTCACTCATTTGACTGGAAACCAGAGATGTATTATCCAATGCTAAACACAACAATATGTCTTCTGCTCTATGAAGAGAACAGATCAGCAGAGGAAAACATTTTCTATATAGAGAATACTGTCAAAAAGTCATTGCATATGTAAAACTTCCACAGACGCCAATGGAATTTTTCTGATGCCCATATACAGCATTTAGACTCTGAAAAAGAAAGTCTCAGGACAATGTTTTGATTACCTGAGCTATATTTAAGAAACATGTCTGAAATCCAACTTATTTTGCAGTATACACCTAAAAAAAACAGGAATAAAAAAATTGTTCTTACTCTCTTTTGCGGTTTCTGTTGAAGAAATTGGCCCATTCAGAACAGGTCTTTTTACTTCCCACCCAGAAGACTGGAGATATGCCAACAATTAATGTCAGCAAGTATTTCATCAGAAACAAAAATATTTCTGGTCTTGCGAGTGCCTTTGCCTAGAAGATAACAAAGTTTAATAAATGCACTTGTTGATTTATTTTTTAAATGCAGAAAACAAATTATGTAAAACAGAGACTTTCTCCTTATGGCTGTTGTTCTTTGTTGAGGCTTGTAGAGTGGACAAATGTTAGACATGCACAGTCAAGTCGGACCTGGTTAATGTCTACAGCTGAGTACACAGAGAGGAGATTAGTCAGAAGGAAATATCTTTCTTTTAAATTGAAAGGAAAGATAATTTGGGGGGTAATAGCATTAGTAACCATGTTCTTCAGAGATAGTTTGTATGCATAAGACTTATCCCTTCAACTTAAAAGAAACAGTAAGTAGATGAGTTGGGAGTTAATCAGATTAGACAGCATCTTCAAGAAGCTGCAGGGAACTACATAATACTTTTCTGTTTACTGCAAAATTAATCCACTTATTTGCAGAACTGGATCATAGGAGCCGAGACATTTAACTCTGTAAGAGATTATTATCTTCCGCTCCCAAGCTGCAAATTTAATTTACATTACCTGTCTTATCTGCCAGTCCCATCTACAAAAGTCACTATTTTTGATGGCCAGGTAACATTAGCTACTTAAACTGAAGTTTGTTTTTATTTGGTTTTCACCTGGCCAATGTAATAAAAGTCTACAAGCTAGGTCAGGTAAGCCAAGGCCGAGCACACCACTTCAAGCTACTCCATAGTTAGCACATGCTATTTATTACAGGGACAGATCCCATTAAGTATGTCTTTGTGTAACTTTGCCTGTTGCTATTTACTCTTTCCAATATGTTAATTAAAGGCTGAGAATACATGCTCCTTCTGCCTTGTTATGCCAAGCTGTTATATATAAGCTCTACAAAACAAGTTGTTTTTTTAAAAAGCTTAAAAGCCTTGTTTTCAGCCTTGTGCATTTTGGACCATTTAGGCTGATACAGAGCTCAGTGCAAAACCCGCTGAAGACAAAGTACACTTCTTAAGAATCGTAATGGATGCAAAAATAACCAAGAAGTCTGTGAGCTGTACTACTCTCAGCTTACACTGACTTCAATACAGAGGATACAGAGGACGTTTAAGAATGTAGAACGATCAAGTCTTATCATTCCATAATGCCTGTGTTTATATTCCTCTTTTTAATGATAGTTTATTGCAGTAAAAACATAAGACAGTAAGTGCAAAGCAATGAAAGATGACACAAGACACTTGCATTTCTCTTAGTGATGCTGTCTTCTTTTATATTTGTTCTTAAAGGGAAAGAAACAAACCACAAATCACTTGCCATTGCAGGGAGTTCTATATACTTAGAAGAGGTTTAATCCATAGCGAGTACTGAACGTGGGCAGATTTACTTTAAAAGCCTTTCCAAGGAAGTATTTTTAAGAGTCAAATGTTAAAGATGAACACCTCTGCAATTTAAAGTGCTGTTGGGTTGTTTGGGTTTTTTTTTTTCTTTTTTGTTGGTTTTACGTTTGGTTGGTTTTTTTAAAAGATTTCTTCACATTACTGAAAATCAGCCTGCAAGTGACAGCTATGGTAGAAAAAATATACTGGAAATTTGTTTTGTAATTTCAAGTGGCTTATACTTCTACACTTCGAAGAAAAAAAAGATGAAAATTACTTTAAATTTATGATTATAAGCAACATTTTAAATCCAATTTAGACTCGATTTTCAAGAATCATTATTTCAGCTTCAACTGAAATCGATGCAAATTCACCTTAGGTACTTTGATACTGAGCTAAGCACCCAAATACTGGGCAACTACTTTTAGGAATAGATACTGTGAAGAATGCTCTTCCCTCCAACATAATTTGTAACATGAAGTTCAAATATTGTAAAGATTATATATTCCCTTTAGAGCTGTGAGTTTGAATTTAATTGCTGAGTGTTATCAATTTGATAAGCAAAAAATTTCAAGGCAAAAGTATGATACCACCGATTTTGACTTTAATCACTGCATGTTCTTGAACTGATTACTTAATGTGAAAATAATTTACTAACTGCACAGTAGATACGGTGACACATAAGGGTTTTTGCTAACTTTCCAGTATTATTTATAAAGAAAACTGCTACTTGCCTGATAAGGACAAGGAATATGGTACTGGTCACAGTGATCAAACACCCAAGTTGTTTCCCAGATTTTCCGGTTCACCAGTTCATAGACATAACATCCAAGAAGTGCTACAAGTGGCACCAAGTATAAACCACTAAAAACTCCAATTCGGATCATAAATTTCTTTAGCTTCTCCTGGTTTCTGCCATCATGCTGTATGACTTGACGCACATGATTTAAAGAAATAATACCAGCTAAAAGAAGAGAGAGACCGAAAAAAACACAAAGGCACAACGGCAAAAGCACAAAGTACAGAGAGGCATCCAGATCATAGAGACCCACAAAACAAACTCCACTAATATTGTCCCCTTCAACTTTGTTCATTGCAAGGAGCATAATGGTTAGAAAACCAGGTATTCCCCACGCAACTGCGTGGAACCACATGGCCTTTTGTGCAATAGCTTCACAGCTCCATTTTCTTCCTGCTGCAAGGAACCAAGTGATTGTAAGAATCACCCACCATATAGTTCCTGCCATCGTGAAAAAATACAAAACCATGAAAAGGACAGTACAGGCTTTGTTTTGGGAGCCGAGAACAACTGTTTCACCAATTTCTAACTTGTCATCTGCCTCGTTACAGGCAGTTCTGTTCCCAAGTAAAAATCCGATAAAGTACATTAGAGAGACTATGCTGTAACAAACGGAATAATATATGATGGGTCTCTCTGGGTACCTAAACCTTTTAACATCAATCAGAAAAGTCAGGAATGTGAAAAGTGTAGCACAAAGACAAAAGATTGAAACTATTCCAATGAAGCTTTTCGCAACATCCAATTCATAATTTTTGAAGTACATATTGGGACATGGGGGTGCACACTGATCAATTCCCAGAAACTTGTAGCCTTGTCCATTGGTAGTGTGTAGGTGTCGTGGACACCAAAATCCATAATCCCTTCGGGTCTGGCCTGGGGTCTTCTGAGTTCCATGTATGTCTGTGGTTACAGCAGCAGTAGCAGGAACACTCTCATCACAATCGACTAGTCTACATAAATAAACAGAAGAGGAAATATCTTAATACCCCTCACCCTCAACTATCGTTATTTCTTACAAATAAGAAAAATCTGATTCTAAGCACTGTTAAATTTTATAGATAATGCAAAATGTGCATTATGTAAAAAAAGTCAGGTGGCATTTTAAAAAACAGACTTCAAATATTTTGTGTTTAGAAGCCTATTCAAACACAGCTATTTAATTGTTATTTGCCTGTTGTTTCATTGGTTATGCAACACTACTCAAGTTGCAATTGTTCTTTCAGACTTTTAAATTCTACTAAACTCTTACATATGTACATTAAAATATTTCCAGCAGTTGTGTTTTTAAAATCTGGATAACAATAGACTGTTGGAGACAACAAACAATCTTGTCAAAATGCAAGCTTCAACCAAGAAACAAAGAAAGAAGGCTGATGGTACCTATTAACTGATGACTAGTATATGACTATTATTGTAACTTTTTGTTACAGTGATATTTCATTGTCAACAACAATAAAACTACCTAACTGAAAAGGGCAAAACAAAAAAATTATCACTATTTTAGCAATGTTCATTTAAAAATTTCTCAGGAGGCAGTTTCTCAAGGGTTGCACACATTGGACAAAACATGGGTGGTTAGTGGTTACATAGTATTAGCAGTGTTGGACATATCTTCAAGCTAAATTATGTGAGTATAACTCATAAGTATAACTCAAATAGGTTAGCATTTACTCAAAACAGGATTAATATCTACATGCATTCCAAGTTTAAGCACATATTTAAAAAGAACAAGTTTTGCATTCTAGCTTTTAAAGTAAGATTCTGTTATCTCAAACCATTCTTTGTCAACCCCTATTGTAACAGTCTCTCAATGTCAGTTTGTAAGCTCTGCTTGAGCTAAAAAAACCCTTCAGTTCTTTCTCTGCATTATCATGCTGCCCAAATAAATCCAGACTAATTAGTAAGAAAACTGATTCTGCAGCAGATTCTTTCATTAACCACAGGCCAGACCAGTATGCACGGGAACAGTGTGAACTTTATTCACCCACGTCTTCATAGGCATTATGTACGTCTGTAAGAATACAAGGGTGTAAATCTCAGGACTCTGGTTACTGCCCATCCTCACGCCAGCTCCTCTTCCCTGGGCTCCAGCAGGAGGGTGTCTGCTGTTGTAAGAACACCCTGCATTACAGGGACTTCTCTGTATCGGCTGTTGGGCAGACATCATTTCAGATACAAACAGAGCAGGTTCATTTTCAGTAAATGCTAGCAGTAATAGACTAGAATAGGTAAATGTAATTTGATTTAAAATGTCATTTGAAAGATCTGTTGAATAACTGGATTCACTTGTAATTTTCCTAATTTTTCAAAACAATTCTTGAAGGCATTTGCTGCACTGAGTGGCACTACTGTTGCATACATAGCAGCTCACACTAGATGGGAAGTTTTCTTTGTTTTTGCTTTCTCATTTTAAAACCCCACAACTTCAATTTTTCTGCAGAACTAAGGGAAATGGCATTAATGCCATCTGTCACATTCACTCCAATATGCATTTCTACCAGAGATCATGGCACAGGAGTACTGTCCCAGCTCTCCCTCAGCCTTATCACAGATTAGCAACTGCATAGGGGTTAGAAAAATGATTCGAGTTTCCACTCTCTGCTCCTTTCCTGTACTTCCTGCCCTGACGTATGTTTAAAAAAACCCATCTGGCCTTAATCATTTATAAATATCTGCAGTTGAAGGTCAGCATCTCAAGAAGACTAAACTGGAATGTTTTCAGTGGTTTTCGTGTAATATATATACACTCATGTATTAACTGTCCTCTCTGGAACAGACACATGAACATCTTTGAGAAAAAGGTGAAATTTTTAAAAAAGAGACTTTTGGCAGGCAGTATAGGGAAAGAAACACAAGATTGAATTTGCACATTTAAGCAGTTTGGAGTAAGATAAGGCTTCTACTATTTAATGCTCTGTGACCATTCAAATATAGAATATTTTATATTTCATTATTTTATGAACAATTATTTATAAAACCCCCATGAAGAAAGTATGATCATCCCTAGTTTAGAAAGCAGAAATCAAAGCAAAATGTATGTTGTGACACTGAATATTTTAAATTTCACAGAACTTATAGCAAAAAGCTTCTTTTTGCAGGGATCTGAATACTGAAAAGAACTGCTGCAGAACTCAGTTGCAAAAAAAGTCATAAGCAGGAAATGCAGGTGATCATTTGAATAATTAAAAAGTTTAATAAAAAAATAGTCCTCTGCATAAGCACTATAGGGTCACCAGTGACGAGGAAGCAACAGCAAGGTGGTATCTAACATTCTGCCTCAGATTTTCAAGTTAGTCTAGGTCAAATATGAAAATATCATGCCCACCACCTTCAACATAAAGAATACCCCACCTGGTACATTCCAGCTCTTCAGGCCATGTGATTCCAAAAGTGTCCATCAACTGCTTACAGTCAGAATACACTTTCTCACAGAGGCTTCGACAAGGGTGAATCACGTGAACTTGCTCCAGGCAGGCAGGGACAAAGGCTTTGCAGAGAAATGTGTGGACGTCTGGTGAACAGTGAAGATTCATAAGTGTAAGAAAAGGCTACGAGGAAGAAAAAGGCTTTGGTTAGTAATTTTAAAAAGAGATTTAAGGCATCAAAACTAACTTTCATCACTATGGCTCACATTTGTTCCCCTGTAGGTTTGAAAAAGTTACTAGAAAATAGAAAAGCTCCAATAGCACTTCTAGCCCAGCTCCTGCCCCAGGATCTTGGCCAATTTGTAACTGTTGAAACCTGATTTTTCTTATTTGACAGTAATAGAAATCTGAAAGGTGTTATGGAAGCCCAGGATTTAAAAAAAAAAAAAGGGGGGGGGGGGAGATAAAACATTAAGTTCCTACATTCACCAGTCAGCTTCTCAATAAATGCCCTGAGCTTTTTCAAGGTAATCTGTCCCTGTAGTTCCTGTTAAATTACATTTTCAGCCCCAAGTGGTGTGTTGCACTCATCGTCTTCTCTCATGCTAGAGAGAATTGGGGTTTTTTTGATTAATGAGGTCCAAATATCATTATTCCTCCATTTTGAAACACAGCATTTCGAAATCTCAACATGACTGAGAATTTCTCTACCTTTATTACCAAGCACCAGGCAGTGAAACAACTGATGACTTCTTACTAGAGTTCATAGAATTAAATGGTAATGCAACTCTCCCCCCAATTCATTCAACCCATTATTTACAGTCAGACAGGCTTTTAAGGAAAAACCCAACCTTCTTTCTCTATATTTTATCAACTTTACCAACAGGGAAAATTATTTTAGCCGAAATACTACCTTATGTGCAAACTTCAGACAAACCAGAAGTTGTCAGTCATTTTTGCAACTGCTGCATCACTATAAGGGCAGCTTGTTGAAGGAAGCAAGCGATGACACACTAACAGCATCGCCAGCTGCGCTCCTGTACTTCTGTACGGCTGGTGGGGCGTGCGCGTGTCGAAAGGTTCTCGAAGAAGAACCAGAATAGCAACCCTTATTTTTGTCAGCTTTTAAGCATCCCAAACATATATACACCCATGCCCCAAGAGCAAGTCTTACTACTGAGCATGCGGTTTAAAAGGAACGACACTGATAAATAAATCTTCCCCTTCAGAATGGAATACCTACAAATCCTCAAGGGACCTTTGTAATAAACACAGTAACGTGTATGGAGGAGGGGAAATGGAGAAGATAAGGCAGAGCAAGAATAACAGAAAAACATTTTATGAAAAACCAAAAAAAAAGTTGGCACCATCCTTGGGAGCACTCTGGCTGTGTGCTGCATCTGCAGATGCCATTACAGCAGGCGCACAGAAGTCTGGTCCCTCCTCTGGATGTCTGTCTGCAGCTGCCTTCGCAGGAACCCAAGACTTCAGTATTTTATGACAAGGAGAAACGTATAGCTCTGGTATAATGTAATCTAGTTCCAGGAGTTGGATTATTTCCTAAATACTACATGGCCTCAAATGAAAAAAAAAAAAATAGTCATGAGTTAACGGTAATTAAATTAAATTTCCTTTGCACAATGATGATGCTTGTTTTCTTTCCAATTAGATTTTATTTGCTCCAGTGTTTAATTTATGTTAGCTCTGTTCTTCCTGGCACTTAGGATAAAAAAAAAAATAATAGCCTGAGTAGTCATACACAGCTCCTACAGAAATTGAGTTTACTTTTGAAATTAAGTCTTGTAGAAATTGTCTTGATTGTTATGAATTCTTCCTTTTTGTCACCCACAGTTCATCTCAGTTGATAAAAAATAATTTTCTAGAGCAAGTTTTGCGGTGCCAGTCAAGAACTTTTGCAGACTTAAGTAAAACAGCAATATTTTCTCTAGAAAGTAAGAATTAAAAAAAACCCAAAAAAACAGTATTCATATCTACGAAACCAACTTTATCTACAGAGATATTTTACTAGCTATTTTGATTAGCAACTATCGATTTTTAAATAGCATTTTCCAACATCGCCAATAAGGCTAGATATCATAAGCTTGCTCCCTTGATACAGAAAATTTGTATGAAGAATGAGATGTCTGGTGAAGAAAGTCAGGACATAACCCAACCTTTACCATTCTAACAGAGTTTCTGTTATATAAAAATAGTTAAAAGCTAAACTATCACAAGAATCACTACACAACAATATATTAGAGGCAGATAATGACAAGTGAAAATAAAATGTCTGCATGAGTTTTACTACAGCATGTCAACGGCTAAATACTGTCATTTAAATAATGTATTTAAATACAAAATTATCTTAACAGATAAATGCAAAAATGTAAAATTGTAGAAAGCAAGCCATGCTGAGCCTGTACTGTAATCGGAGTAGAAATCCAAGGACTTGGGTTCCAAGAGTAACTGTTCTTACAATATTTCTTTCAGCTTGCTAAAAATAATTACCTTTTGACACCTGAAAGTACAAGCACAAGTTAAGGGCAGGAAGTTTGATATTCTGGAAACACAAGCAGACCTTCCAAGTCAGACCAAAGGTGCATTTAGCTGGCCACCCCATTCTCACCACAGCTGCTAGCAAAGGGGGTATAACAAGACAAGCTGACATCCCTCCCAGTTTCCTACCACCAACAGTTTAGGAAACCAGCTCAGGTTATAACACCGCTGCTGTGTTGAAAAGACACCGACAGACCTCCTTTCTTCCTAGAATGAGTCTAGTCCCTTTTTCAATCATTCATGATTATACCCTTTGTAAAACACTACAGCAGTAAGTTATATTGCATAATTTAACCAGGCACTGCTGAGAAAATACTGCATTTGTTTACTGTAACTCCTGGTTCTGCAACTGAGTTTGTGTTTTGACAAACAGCTAACAGACTACTCTCTACTATTTCCATGTCATTTTGCCATCCTGCTATCATCTACATATTATATTTATATGTCAGCATAATAATGTTTTAAATTTTTATTTCTATTCCTTTCATAATATACTTTGCCTTCTATCTGCTTTGACTACATTTGAACACTGACCTCACATTTCCACAGTGACAACAAAGACTCTTTTCTGAATGACAGTAACTAATATAATACTGTGCCCACCTACTTGTATGAATAGCGTGGGTTATTTTTCCCCATATCCATTACTCTGCATTTACCATTCCTAAATCTCACCTATGATTTTATTGTCCAATTGCATCTATCACAAGACCTTTCTGCAACTCTGTAGTTGATTTTGTTTTATCAGCAAACCTCTTCTAGGTGATTTAGTAATTAGCTGTGTATCAGAGGTTTCAGTATAGATAACTAAGGGGAACGACCCTAGTCGTTCATTTGGTATAGGATAAAACTATCAGCTAATGATTTAATATTCTCCATTGTGAAAAAACCTTTATTTATTCCTTTTACTTCTTGTTCTTTAGGGAGGCATTGGAAAAGAAAGTCCCCGTTGAGTTACCAGAATACTTCCTTTAAAAATATAGGTTATGACCATGTCAAAGCCTTGTTGAAAATTAAAGTATAATATACTGTCTGAATCACCCCTTTCAACAAATGTATAGAGTCCATCAAAAAACTCCAATAGATTTTACAGGCAATGAGTTACCTCAAACAAAAAACCTTTATAAAATGTAAAACTTTGCCTCAAGCACACACAAATGGGATTTGTGAAATACAGATTTATTTTCAGAAACCGCCTTCTTTTCCCGTTTAAGAACGGCAAAAGCGGTAGTGAATTGCACCTAGAACTCCGTTAACGATTATGTATCTTTAAATGTGGGCTTCACTTCCAGCTAGTCAATTTTGAAACATTTCATTATAGAAAATAATAGGTCTGCATTTCCTGACGGACCGTAAAAGCAATTCTTACCAAAACCAAAGTATTTGCTCCTCCAGCTGCATGGTGTGTAAGCAAAAAGTGTACAGCTGAGATTACAAGCTCACTAACAGTAAGAACACGTCCTTGAAGCAACTGGTTATCTGGACCACGGGTGTCCAAACCACCAACCATTTTTTACTCAAGTGGTAAGCTGGTTAACCTGCATGCATACACATGCTGATGTCTTGAACATCCAAGTCTGAGATCAAACTCAGAATCTAGTACCATCACCCCCTCCTCTTCAGGAAGTTCAGGATCTGCAGGTGGCACAATCACACAAAACAGGCTCTTCCAGGAAACCAAGGCCCTTGGCATTTCTACCATTAGCAACCACTGCCCTGTCACATGAAGGACAGAGATGAAAACTTGCAGATTCAGTGATAGCAGTGCTAAAAATAGAGTGAAACCAGACCCTCTTAAAACCAAGAATGGAGCCTCAAAAAGCCAACAGAAGTCCTAAAATATAAATTCTCATCTCCCTGCCAATGGGAAACAAAACCCAGTAAATATGAGGGAAACTAGAATACACTAACAATCTACCAAAAAACCCTCCAACAAACTAATCACAATTGTAAAGCTGAAGATGAGGTAGTCTGTAACAAGGAGAAGCACTGCCTCGGGCAATAGCACTGAAGAACTGAGAGCTGTGAAATGCAAATTTCCCATTGCATTGTTAGTGCAGAGTATGACATGGGCATGTGCCCTGTACAGAAACCTCCCAATGCAAAACGGTCTGAACTAAACCCTGGGAACCATACACATATCCACTGTGGGCTGTAAATACAGCCAAACAATCAGAGGAATACAGCATCACTCGCCAGCAAGAGGAATATCCTCTACACCGAACAGAACACCAACGCTTTGCTTAGTAAATACTAGATTCTTTACAAAGTATGTCTATGTTATATTTTATCCAGAGGCAAAAAGCCAGACCACCTCAGAAATCCAGTTATGGTGTGGTCCTACAAACAATAACACAACTGAGATGAGTGAAAACAAATGGTGCAGAGTACAGAATAAACGGCTAGATGCAAACACGCTCTTAAACATGCTTTGCCAAAAAGTAAATTGCAACCTAGAACTGTATGCGAATTTCGTGCTCAGCATGCTTCTCTTACACATGCTTAGTGGGCTTACAAGTCCAAGACACAACAAGAAACAAGCTCATTATTCCAGGCAGACAGTGCAGATGCTCTGCCCTACCTCATCTCATTTTATCCTAGAAAAAACTATTACCAGAGATGATCAGATGTCTCTAGGGTTGGGATGTACGATAAATACTAACATATATCAAAATGAGTAAGTGAAGATGTTCTCCTGTACACTGCTGATTAACTTCACAGAAATACTTAAATAATATAGAAAACAGTGGATCAAAATATTGAGGTCTTTGTTCCAATGACCTATGGTTGACCTTGATTGTAAGAGACAGGAAGTACCTTGAATTGTGAAGATACAGAGGATAAGAGCCTTTGTTCAGCCACTGGAGCCAGTTATTTAAGACTGTAACAACCCACTCTCCTAAACACTGAGGTTTAGCTACTAAATTAAAACATTCAGCTTAGTTAAACTAGTTAACATTGAAGTTAACGTAAGTTAAACGATGAGAGACACCAGCTGTCTCACTGTTAAGCAATGGTACCCATTTCATGATTTGATACGAATCTTGTGACCTAAAGCAATAACATTACTTACAACTTTGTCAGTTACATAACTGTGTATTTCAATTGTGGAAGCAAACACAGGCTTAAATCCCAATTTCTACAATCATACTACACTATGTACCCCAGATTCCTATCTATATTAAATACACACATTGTTATTCATTAAACTATTTACCTGCTTTACAGGAAATAACACCTCACCTTAGCAATTAATAAATAATTATTAATAATTTACAGCACCAAACTCAAACACAACTACTGTCCAGTAAGTGTCATTATATAATTCAAGTACAACCTCAAAACCTAAACACAACGTATTCTACATATCCACTTTCATATGTGATACGTAGGAAGTACGGCCACTGTCAACCATGGTGTATATAAATGGTCTCAAAAGAACAAGCAGTAATTACTCTTTATACTCAGAGCTACGCTAACAATTAATCTTCATGGTATCTTTAGCCACTTTTATAATGATAATCTGTTTCAATTAAAAACAGTGAAACAAGTATGGCATGGTTGATTTAATCCTACACTATTGTTTCAATAGAGCTATTCTCAACTGGATGCGAACGAGATTAGCATCATAGCCAGAGAGATTAATGCTTTCATGCAATTCCCAGATGGGCTGACGAGCGTGGTAATTTGCTCATGGCCACAGTGAATCAGCTGCCAAGAAACTCTGACTCCTAATTCATGCACAATTAATTAAGTCACGACAAATAAATGTCCTAACACATGAAACTAAATGAAGAATGACATTTTCAAGATTGATTAGATTCAAAGCAATGTTGAGAAAAGACTAGGTTCTTCCAACTGGATGCTATACTGATGGATTTAGATCAAAGGCAAGTTAAAGACACTTAAGTTGGTATGTAAGGATTTAGAAACTACTTTGCAGGAGGCGAAGGCTGTTTAAGTGTCAGTGTCTTGTTGCTACATGTCTGCTTAAAGTTGCTACTTCAACAGCAGAGCTGCAAAACAGAAATGCGGGTGCAGCTTATGAACATGAGTGCAATGTCAACCATCCTTTGAACTACCAATGAAGATGGTATGAACTAATTTGATATTGATTTTGGGGGGGCCCCAAATACTCAGTGTCACTACCTGAGCTGTGGGTAATAATCAACTATTGCTGCCAGCAGCAAATATCAGTTATAATCTGTATTTTCTAACCTCAGTCAAAGTTATATGGGTAGCTCCTCTAAGACAAAAGTTTTTCAGAACTAAAATTCACTGATAGAAATAAAATATTTTACATATGAATATATATAGATTTAATATGCATCATTAGTGCATGCTAATTTGACAGAGGTAAAAGAAAACCATTGAAATCACATGAATTTGACTCATTAAAATAAGATGCTTTTAAACAAAGCAGCATTACTTTCTACAGTTTTCAAAATAGAATTAAGGCAAATATAATCATTTAAAAGCTTGTCAGACATTTTAAAAATATAATCAGTCTAGTGTTTACAGAGATAAGAATTAAATCTTTTGTCAGAGTAGAAACCAGGTTACCCCAGTAGTTTAAAAGACACAGGTAGTTTAAGGTTTCCTGCTCAAGGACAATCTAGACTTCAAGGAGCTGAGGGGAAAACAAAAAGAAAAAAAAAAAGAAAAATGTAGTAAACAAGCAAATGGACCAAACAATGCTGCAATGGAAGATGTTTGCAAAGATATGAGCTTTCACCTTTCTCCTTCAGCTGAACAGCAAAGGTAATGCATGCACTTGGACTTCCAAAGGCAACAAGTTACTTTAGGGCTCTGAACAAAGCGTGAGGACAGCTTAGCTTGCAAGAGGAGCTGATCAACTGAACTGCTCCCAGTAGTCTGCTCCTCCCACAGCCATACAGGTGTGGGAGCTGCCGGCCAGTCAGCACCTGAAGCATCGTCATTTAGAAGGCAAAGTCAGGCAGCAGCTGATCTTAAAAATGCTGTGCTGTAAACTCCAGCGGCTCAGGGACTGACAGGCCACGAGCCAGATCCGCGTGCAGTGCAGACCCCGGGGGGCCAGACCTTCATCACCCACCTCAAACTAACCTAGCCAGGCATCAGTGTTCAGATCACAGGCCGTGCAGCTGCTCAATGAGCTCAATTACTATGATCTAAATATTCGATATGTTTGCAACAAAATCACAAGTACATTCGCAAACTCTTCACCATCATTCACCCCTACACCTATATATGCAATATACTTTAATTAATACACATTCAGTTGTGAACCTTCATACTAGTTGTTCAAAGTTGATGGGACTATTAATGAGAAATCCAGCCAAGACAAGGACAAGGCACATGGGGGAAGGTTTTCACAGGTCAGTAGGGCAGTAAGGCCCTCACTCTAAAAAAGGCAAAACAAAAACCAAAAAACCACTCTACCACCACACTGGGCACTAAACTTGCCATTGCCAGTATACAGAGACACATACACAAAAAGATAAAGCAGGCTATTCTGCTTTTTACTTCTATGGGCTCTGTTTTGCATTAACTAGCAACTACAGAATTTCCTTCCGTAGTAAAACAACTTAGTACCATGTTTCCCTTTAAGTACTTCTTAAGTACAAAATAAAAATACATATATCCCTATATTTAACTATAACAAAGGTTAGAAATAGAAACAGGAATATTACATCTCACTAAGAAGTTATTCTGAAACAAACTAAAGTACAAGTATTCCAAAATACAATACTTTCCAAAATAGCTTAACAAAATTCACTGCATTTTGTGGTTTTAACCTAAATTATAGCTTGACCTAAATTACAGATATTCCAGCCTCTGCAATTTACAGCCCAAAACAAACATAAGAAAGTTTTCCCAAGCATTATAGAACTGAACCATTTATACAAAGCTTTCAATTATATATGGTTTTATCTCCATGTATACTATACAATATTTGTCTGTCTTTTATGCTTTAAGTCAACTGAAGGAAAGTATACGGTAGGCCCTCAAACATCTGAAGTCCAGACAGAGCTTCATTACATCTGGACTGTGCTAACAGGAGAACATCAAAATAATCTTAAATCCTTCATGTATCTGCCACATATCACAGGATTCAATGGATTTATTACTGAACTTTTTGTGTAGAATACAATTTAGAAAATTAGCAGTAATACTGTTAATAGACTGCCTGTTATCTGTAGAAAAGCTCCTCATTTGAAGGGAATTCCAGCAGAAGTCATTATTGCTCTGGTTCCAAAAGTCAGACCAGATTCATGTTTCCCCATCTTGGGGAGTGTGGACATGCACTTGAGCAGAACAGCACCACCCAAGTCACCATAGTAACCCTGCACCACGCTTTCCTCCTTGCCTACTTCACGCATAACCTAAATCAGGATAATGTCAGTCATGACAGGATTTGGTCTTCTCAAGCAACCTTCTGTTAGTCTTCTGCAACACCAAGTAAAGCAATCAAGAGCCAGATCCACAAAAGGGACTGCCTACTGCAACAGAAACTTGTGATGCCTAACTTCCAGGTACTTCACACAGTTCTTGAAAGCAGTTTCCCTATCCGATGACCACACAGAGAGGCACCCAAGAACAACATCCACAGAATTCAGGAAGCAGAGAAAATGCTCAAGGGGAGCAGGAATCAAATTGTACGTATCTCCAAAAGTTAGGCAACCAACGCCAAGCTCCGAGGCAGCATTTATGCCACAGACTACTTCTCAGAGTGCTCCGGGATCCATGTTCAGACCATGAACAGTCCACTTGCCAGTCCATAAAATAAAAATTTAAGCCGTCGTAAAAAAAAAAGCTTCTGTCAATAGCTCAGTGACACATATGCTCATGGGAGAGAAACTGGGGATCCTGAGCATTTATGCATTTTAAATAAGGTGATACAGGATCAACAGAGAAAAGCACAAAAGCCAGAAAAGCCATACAATCTGCAGTCAGAGATTTACTTCACTGCCAACTCAGCCTGCAAGGGACAACCAGTCAGTCCTCTTCCCACAAGATACTCAATCCCCCTTTTTTAAACCCAAGCCATGCTAACACTAAGAGAACACCAAGAGCATTCAATGCTCTTTACCATGACAGAGTTACCAGCATAGCAAGAAAGCCAGTTCTATGGCTGCAAATGCATCTGAACCAGCTCTGCATTGACCAGCACCAGCCCAGCCAGGTGCCATTTCTACATGGCTGCTGATCCTGCTCTGAGTCCACCCAGAAACACAGTTATAAGGCACAAAGGATTTGGCTTAAAGCTGACCCCCTTAGACCTGAGGAAGCTCTGCAAGGAGCCACAAGTTGCCTGCATCAAGTTTTCCACTCTTTGCAGACCTGGGCTGGCCCTGCTATTGGTTAGGTGGGGGCAGAGATACCATGTTCTATTGGGTTTGCATGGCAAGGGTTTGGTAGCAGGGCAGCTGCAGGGGTGGCTTCTGTGAGAAGCTGCTAGAAGCTTCCCCCATGTCTGATAGAGCCAATGCTATCTGGCTCCAAGACAGACCCGCTGCTGGCCAAGGCCGAGCCCATCAGCAACAGTGGTCATGCCTCTGGGATAACAGAATTAAGAAGGGGGTGGGGGAAAAAGGCAACAGCAACCACAGCCAAAGAGAGGAGCGAGAATATGTGAGAGAAACAACTCTGCAGACACTCAGGTCAGTGCAGAAGGAGGGGCAGGAGGGCTCCCGGTGCTGGAGTAGAGATTGCCCTGCAGCCCCTGGGGAAGACCATGGTGAGGCCGGCTGTGCCCCTGCAGCCATGGAGTGGAGCATATCTCCACCTGTAGCGTGAGAAGGACCCCACGCTGGAGCAGGGGCATGTCCAAAGGAGGCTGTGACCTCGTGGGAAGCCCATGCTGGAGCAGGCTCCTGGCAGGGCCTGTGGCCCCATGAGGAGAGGAGCCCAGGCTGCAGCAAGTTTGCTGGCAGGACTTGTGACGCCGTGGGGGGCACAGGCTGGAGCAGCCCGTTCCTGA
>NW_010558539.1:30000-39728 GCF_000687285.1 Phaethon lepturus
GGGACCCAGGCTGGAGCAGTTCGTGAAGAACTGCAGCCTGTGGGAAGGACTCACATTGGAGAAGTTTGTGGAGGACTGTCTCCTGTGGGAGGGACCCCACGCTGGAGAAGGGCAGAGTGTGAGGAGTCCTCCCCCTGAGGAGGAAGGAGCGGCAGAGACAACGTGTGATGAACTGACCACAGCCCCCATTCCCCGTCCCCCTGCGCCGCTGGTGAGGAGGAGGAAGAGAAATTGGGAGTGAAGCTGAGCCCAGGAAGAAGGGAAGGGTGGGGGGAAGGTGTTTTAAGATTTGTTTTTATTTTCTCATTATCCTACTTGATTGGCAATAAATTAAATTAGTGTCTCCCCAAGTCGAGTCTGTTTTGCCCGTGAGGGTAGCTGGTGAGTGATCTCTCCCTGTTCTTATCTCAGCCCACGAGCCTTTCATTACATTTTCTCTCCCCTGTCAAGCTGAGGGGGGGAGTGACAGAGCAGCTTTGTTGGGTACCTGGCATCCAGCCAGGGTCAACCCACCACCTGTATATAAACTGGAAAATCACCTGGCTTCTGAAGTTAATTCCCATGCTAATAGGGAACAATAAATGGCCACCCTCAGCCTCCCAAACCCAACAAAACGAAAAGTAACTGCATCCATTGATTTCTTACCCATATCTCATTTTTATGAGACACAGCTTGTCTCATAGCCAGCCAAGCAGTGTGTCAGTGCCTCAAGGTATGACCTGCTGGAAATACTAAAATCAGAAGACAGAGGCAAGAACTGCATGTAGTGAGGTAGATAAATGCAGCTTCATGGGCTTCAACTCAAGTCATCTGACTTGTGCATACCTGACTGACATTTTTCTCTTACATCACAACAAAGTGAATGGATTAGTGAAAGTCTACAGAAATTAGTAATCTTGATACTTGATACAGGCAGTACAGCATCAAATGTTTTCCTAAACTTCAAATAGACTGGCTTAGTCCCTAGAAAATCTGCACGAGTCACTTCTGTCATGCACACAGGCTGACACGGAGGATGAGATCTTCTGAATGATTTCTCAGTAACACAGGAGCACACACCAACACAAGTCAGATACAGCACTAGAAACAAATGACCCAAGAGTCTGAGCCACAAACCAGAGATGGTTCAAAAGAACAATGGAAAACTGGATGGCAGCTCTGGTTTGTTTGTGTTTGGGAAGCTTTCACCATGTAGCCAACTTTCTATATACTTAGCATCCAACGTCAGTTGTAGATTTTGATCCAGAGTAATTTTCTGTAAAAATCACTGCTTCTGGGAAGATCAGTGCACATGCAAAATGGAAAATCAGGCCTTCCACTTTAAGTTCACTTCTACTAGCCATCACCTTCACTACAGCTTGAAAACTTAAAATAATAATAATTATTATTACTCAGAGTAGGTCATTATTGTAATGGGAAAAGCAGTACTTTTTAAAAAATATATACACAAAATCTCTTTTGAAAAAAGTGATACTTCATTCTCAAGTATTTGTTGGAAATAGTTCTTATCGTCCACATATTTCTTTTGTGGCATTTTTGTTCAGTTATTTATTTTTATGAAGATAAAATGTCTAAAACAATTATAACCTGAGTAGTTATAGATTTTTGCTCTGCAGACATATTTAAGCATCTTAATTAAACTACTTCTATTTAGTAATTTTTATTTACTCTTAATTTTTATTTATTCTGGGACACAGGCCAACTTGGGAGGCAAGAAAGTAGGAAAAACCTTCCCAGGGAGGTGGAGGAGTCACCATCACTGGAAATGTTCAAAAAAGGATCGATGAGGCAGCTGGTAAGGAGATAAGCCAATTCCTTTACTCCACTACTTTATAATCAATTCTTCCTTCCTCCAAATGCAAGATATCCAAATATAAGAAAGGGCTCTCTTTACAGAGCTAACAATGTTACTACAGGAGCTTCTTTCTGTATGTACTGCTTCACCAGTCTCTTCTCCATCCCTGCAAAATCTCCACCCAAATCCGTGACACTTTAAACTCCTGGTAGTGAGATCAGTCAAAGAGAGGTAGTTTCACAACAGCTCGTTGCTCACTGTAGCACAGAAGTAACTCGATGGCAAGTTGTTGAAGTACAGCCTGGTGTGAGCTTTTACCCAGCCCTCACAGGAGCCAGTCTAAACAGAAACAGCACCAGTACATCCCCAGCACCTCCATCACACCCATGAGAAGCTGGGGGCTGTAGGGAGCTCACACGCCACACCACTGTACTGTAACCTCACAGGCAGTCAAAAACTCACATTTGCTTTTCTTCTCCTTCACACAGATGCCTCTGATAGAGGGAGATGCATCCACCTGCCTATCGGAGGCATATGCAATGGCACCTCTTCTTTCTCCCCCTTCCTCCAGCATCTCATTCCTAGACTGCAGGCAAAAGGCAACACACTCCCGGGGGGGGGGGGGGGGGGGGGGGGGACGAGGGTGTCACCCCTGAGGTGACATTGCAGGTGGCACTGGGGAAGGTAGTGCAGGTAGTCACTGACAGTCCCACGAAGGGTATGGAAAAGGATGAGAGCAGCTCTTGGCCCACCCTGCTAGTGAAGGATCAGGAGGCTTCAGACATGTGACAGGGGTGGCAGTTTCTGCAGGAGACCTTCCATTTCCCTCCAGAACTGCCAAACTATTGACTATAGCAGCAACCAGTGGGGCAGATGCATGAAGGCCTGTAAGAAGTCAGCCCAATCCTAGACAGAGACCTCCACCCTTACATGGAGATGATCTTGAAATTGCACCTTTCTATGTCTGAAAGCTTTGTACCCACTGCAGGCTTTCCCCGCTCCAAGGGTGACGTGTTCCCACTAGTCTGGGCTCAGCTCCCAAGCCCTAACCGCCTTCTAACAATGAAGGCAAAGCGGTTCCAAACTCAGTAGCTCAAACAGTCTGTGTTTTCCTTCTCTATAAAAACAGCTTTAGGGAAGCTTGCATTACTCCATTCATTAATGATCTGTGATTCACAGGTGTCCTCCTGAAGTAGGCTGCAGCCACAGGACCCATACCTCCACATTTATGGTGCCTTGGTTTAGGCAGTGACCACACAGCATATGAGTGTGGAGAAGAGGGGGTCCAAGACACAGGCTATACAATGAGATTCAGAAACCACCAGGGCTTGCAGCTACACATGAACACTAGACAGGGCACTGTGGAAGGTACAACAACCTGCAGGAGACCAACAAGAACATACCACGATATTTCCCAGAAAGGTCAGCTTTTAAGAAAGATCTGCAGGACAGCCTTCTGTAGGCCAACTTCAGACCTCATGCACAGTAGGTTCGGCCTAAATCCAGTTCAGAGTAAAACCCCTTAGTCTCATGCAGTGGACAGGTAAGTGTGCTAACAACTTCACCGAGTGATCCACTCCTATAACACCAAACTACTTGCTAATGTAGGCATAGCCTCTGAACGTGGATAAAGATGAGGCTCTGGGAATCACACTGTCAGCACTATCTCAGTGAACCCCAGTTACCATAGGGTAAATACCCTCTTTGTCAAGCATGCATTACTTTGGACCCCCACGCATTCTAAGCGGCATCCTTTCAGAACAAGGAGCAAGGCAGTACTATTCACATTATCAAGTAGACAAGGAATGCTATTCAGACAAAGCAGCATTAGATTTTGCAGATGACTGATACGCTTAAAGCCAGTGTAATAGGATTACACACATTCGCCTGTCTGGTTTCAGACAATCTGCACAAGCTAATCACACTTGATGAAGGGCCTCAGTACCACAGGTAACAAACACTTCTTTAGTGGCTATAATTCAGCATACCCACTGAATCAGCAAAGATTGTTTATGAGTGTGTTATTGTGTCCTGGCTTCAGCTGGGATAGCGTTAATTTTCTTCATAGCAACTAGTATGGGGCTATGTTTTGTATTTGGGATGAAAATATGTTGATAACGTACTGATGTTCTCAGTTGTTGCTAAGCAGTCAAGGTCTGTCCAGCTTTTCATGTTGGCCTGCCAGTGAGAAGGCTGGGGTTGCATGGGAAGCTGGGAGGGGACACAGCTGGGACAGCTGACCCAAGCTGGCCACAGGGATATTCCATACCATATAACGTCATGCTCAGTATATAAAGCTAAGGGAAGAAGAAGGAAGGGGGCACACACGTTCCGAGTTATGGTGTCTGTCTTCGCAAGTGACCATTACGCATGATGGAGTTCTGCTTCCCTGGAGATGGCTGAACACCTGCCTGCCAATGGGCAGTGGTGAACAAACTCCTTGTTTTGCTTTGCTTGCATACACAGCTTTTGCTTTCCCTATTAAACTGTCTTTACCTCAACCCATGAGTTTTCTCACTTCTACACTTCTGATTCTCTCCCCCATCCCACCATGGGGGAGCAAGCGAGCAGCTGCATGGTGCTTACTTGCTGGCTGGGGTTAAACCACAACAGTCCTTTTTGGCACCCAACATGGCGCTTGAAGGTTTGAGATAACAACAGATTTGACTGGAATGTGCTAGATCGATTTTATAGCCAATATTGCTTTTTCGCAGGCTCCAGTGCTTGCCATGGGTTTGCTTTCCTTATTATATATTAGAGTCTACTGCCTGTTAGTGGCTGCTTTTTGCTTTTGCTGCTTGCCATACTGCTGTACTGCTTATCATCTGACTCTGCTGTGCCTGGGAACATTTTGATAACAGCAATGGCCTTGCACCTGGGCTGGCTGATGGCCAGGGCATCGCTGCTGTTTCTGTGCTGCTGTTCTGGACTGGCTGGAACTCCAGTGTGAACTTGAGTCGAAGGGGCTGTAACCTGTGGATGAGTCCACACAAGAGCAGGACACTCCGAAGCGTCTGTGGCCATGGATAAGCGGATGCCAGAGCAGGTATATCTCGAAGCGTCAGTCATACCGCTTTGTATTACCCTTGATCCACATCAAGTGTGTATAAAAAAAAAAATACTTTGGCATTTGCCAACTTTAATTTAACAAGCAGCAATTTAGCTGTTTCACCACCAAAATCTTTTGTGACCACCGCTTAGTCTGATAAGCTTGAAAAGTTACCTTAGTTTGTACTAAGTACCATGATGTACAGCATGCTACATTTACCACTTTTTACACAACCCTTCCCTGCCCCTTAGTACCAGTCATATTTGGTAAAGAAATGGCAAAAATGTTACAAGCAAAACATGAATTAAAGAGGCCCTTGTGCTTGTTCCATTGGGTCAATGTCCACATGTCTGCACCCTTTCTCCAACTTAGGCACTGAGGCAGCATCAGGGACAAAACGTAAGTCCAGGCGGATAGATAATATTGATTGCTGTCCTAATTGAAGCTGAGCTACCAAAAACTTAAGAGCAGAGATTTAAGATTCAAGTTTTAACTACTAGTGTTTTACGTATTACACCAAACACTGCTGATACGGGGTAAGAGAGGCAGGATGCCCCTCTGTAGAGGTTTCAGTAAATGCACACCTGTGCTATTTTGCAGAACATCCCAGTAACAACCTTCTACACAAAACAGCACTTACTTCCCCAACACTCACAACTTACAGAAGGTGGGCAGCTTCCTCCTCCCTGTGTGCATACACACACACACACACACATATATATATGTACTGGTTTAAGCTTGCAAGACACCAAGTTTCCAGCTTTTGGAAGTATCTTCATATTGAATTAATTGTAAATCTATATTTAGTAGCAGCAAGTTAAGTGACTACATTAAAAATTGTAACTCACAGAACTTCAGTATTAAGCTTTTGAAGGTTCTTCTTAATCCACTTCAAACTGGTTTTGTTGGTTTAAACCAACCCTAGTTCTCATACAGTTTTTGCCACTGCTGCATCCAGTTGCACTGAACTCTCCATAGACACACACGCACACACATATTCTGGCACATGGTCACAAACTCAGAAGTGAACGGAAAACTCACTGAATCATTTTCCAGTCTGAAGTACTTGATTGTTCTCTGTGGGACATTTTCCACTGTTTTGTATAGTCTGCTTTAAAAACTCACTGGCAAGCCTTTTGTCTTTGTACTGCTACAGACCTGCAAGATCTTAATAAGGTCAGGAAGTCTTAAGGGCTTGTCTACAGTGGACACATTCCAGAACTGCAGCGGAACAGATTAAGAGATATGAACAAAAAGTTATGACACCATAATATTCTCTGCCTTGCTGGAACTAATGCCCTTATGTTGACAACTTATCCCAGGACAGTTAAAGGAAGAATTACTTTGGAGTTAGAAGTGACTTGGTTTTGAGGATGACCACGAGGGGGAGTTACACCCATTTAAGTATAGCTGTAACAAACCACCTATTCTGCTATGTGCACCCATTTTCCTCACTAGACAAATCCTAGATCTTCGGCCTCCCAATCTGAGCAAGTGGTAACATGAGCAGTGTCACTGTTAAACTGCTTTGAGATACAGATACTGTAAGCATGTGCAAATAATAAGATTCCACTGTCATGCAGCTGTTTAGCTAGCACACACAAAAACCCCAAAACTTCACACCACAAAGTCATGTGGTTTTACTTTCCTAAAATGACAATTTGTTGTATAAACAACACAAAGCTAATCTAAATATAAAGCAAAACTCAAGTAGTTTAAACTCAATCCAAGTCAAAAGCTCAGAATAAAAATTTAAAAAAAGGATGCATGTGTGGGAGGAACAAATGGAAATCATGAATTTTCTATTGCAGAAAATAAGATCCCAGAGGGACTATCATCACTAGCCAGAACACCCATAATAGAGGCCATAAAATTGGGTTAGTCTTTTTTCCTGCTCTAATCAGTTTAGTGTTCTGGTTAATAGCACATCATTTTGAAGAACTGATACATGACACAGCAATGCAAGACCGCACATCAGCTGGTGATCCAGCTGATTTCCTGAAGGACAACCATCACTTGAGACAGTGGGTCCACATGATCCTCCCCTGGCAAATTACTGTGAAGACACCATCCCAGAAATGACAATTTTATACCTTCCCAGAAAGTAGAGAAAGTGTACAGAAGTCTTAGTGCTCCAGCAGATAGAAAGCACAGCTCTTCTGGCTCTTAGACTCCCCACAGCAGAACACACCTATGGAGCCTCGAGAGTGGCATATAGGAGAGTTACCACTCTTCTGGAGAATGAACTTCACCTTCAGGTGAGACTTGTCCCCTTGACAATTCTTTGTTCTTTCTGGGAGTAAACACTTCAAATAAGTAATGGGAAGAAGTTGCCAGAGGGGATAGCAGCAGCGAACAGGACTAGCATCAACGTCATTTCTACACAAAATACTTTTATTTCTTGAAGAATTCTCCACCATGTTTGCTGGGATTGCATGAATAAGCAGCTTCCTCAAAGTCAGTTAAGATAAAGCGAGGAAAATATTACAAGCCTCAATCTCAAACCCAGCATTTACAACCTAAGACCATGCCCAGTCTTGAGAACAGGCTGTGGGGAGGGGAGCAGGAAGAGATGGAAATAAAAACAAAAGCCTTTAAGCATTCCTACCGAGGATCAAAAGACAGAAGTTTTAACCAACATACTATTAAAATTCTTTCTTTGGTATGAACAAAATTTGGACTAGCAATTATGGAAAAATTCAAGCTCTCAGAACAACAGAAGTCTCCTCCACCTCCCAACCCTCTGCCTTTTTATGGCTGCAAAGTGAAATTAAACAATATTCCAGAAGTCAACAGCTCTTCCTCCTCTGCTGTAACACCAAGTCCCCTGACAAGCAGAACCCTTTGACAATCCCGACAACGTTCCCTGTTGCAGTCAACCATGGACAAACAATACTGGTGCCATTACTGAATACCATGTAGAATCACATCAAAATGTGTGACTCAGAAAAGGCCCAGAAATTAATTGCCCTAAGCTTATGATATTAATTCCAATCTAACCACTAGCAACAGATTCGACATGAGCAGCATATAGAATGGAGAGGAAACTTCCTTATCCTTTCACCGGCAAACCAGGTGTCTGAAAAATTCAGTTTGACCAAGCAGTCCATCAGCACTGCTGAATCACAAATAAAGGCATGCAGATCAGCACACATACACATTTAGGTAGTTTAGAAATGTCTGCACAACACTGGAGTAGTGAGGTGTACCAAATTAGAGGCCAGACAGTGGCAATGACAGACACCAGGAAGCAAATGAAACAGGGTAGGGAAATCAAACCCTAACAGACGCTGTTGTCACACAGCCACCCAGTCAGTTTGCTGAGTACTGATCAATCACTGCAGTAGCCAGAGGTGGTTATAAGGGAGACAGGATGGAAAAAAGAGAAAACAACAGAACTTCTCACTACCACACAGTTTTTACGAAGTAGCTATACAAGAACAAGTAAGCCACGAACCCTTTCCAAAAAGGAAAAGGTTCGTGTTCTTCTCCATGCAGAAGTTATGTGCTAGGCACAAGTAACTGACAGTTCAGAAAAGTCAGTCATAGCAAACTAATAAAAATGGCTCTGTGGTCTCTCTGCTGTAACAGCAGCATGACTGGAAGGCACAAATACTGCCAAAAGCTGGCTCAACAGCTGTAGTTAAGCCACACCAAGTAAGAACCAACAGCGTACCTGACAAGAGAAAGCAGCAGATGCTGTAGAAAGCATTCCTGACAAACGATGACTGGAGAAGGCACTGCACAGTTTACAACTGAAGCCTATAGCCTGCCTTTCAATTTAAAAACCCACAGTTTATCTGAGATCTGCAGATGAATTCTGTTGCTTGCATACTATCCCAAACACCACTAAAAAAATGTTTTGGCAACTGAACCAAACTCCACCTCCAAGTTCAGTAAAGAATATGCAAATAAGATTTTAGTAATAGTAGTCACCTCCAATACCACCTATACTTTTTTTTTTAACCAGAAACTTAAGTTTTCAACTCACTTCTGTTTCACTCTCTGCACAGAACAAGACGGTAAGCTTTTCAAGACCTGCGTTAAGATGTTCCCCCTCCTCTTACCACTGAAAAGCCATTATTAAAACAGGTTTAAAACTTGTTTTACAAGCCTCTCACCCAGAGAGGCTCTCGCCCTTTATACCTATTGCTATCGACAAAGCCTTTCCACAAGGTGGCACATGCTCTAAGGAGCCGTATGTTACAGTCAGCTCAGGTAGGAAAGTGTTTGTTTTCCGGGGGGGTGGGGGGTGGGGGGGAGAGGAAAGTTGCTCTTTCAGTCAGAAGTTTCAGCATTCAGTCAGAAGACAAAACACAAAAGCCACAATGGAGAATAGGGCTAAGAGTAAGTTTAGGTACCTCTCCTTAGCAGACATAAACTAAGACAGGAACAACGAGCAACTTCTAAACTTTGTTTTTATACCACCTGAGTTCAAGCGGAGCAGGATATCATAAGCTATGCCCCCAGAGAAGTTCAAGAACTGCTCTGTTTCTCAGTGAGGTGCGTGGGCTACATGTGCTCAGCTCTGCCAAAGAGCTCTGAATAGCCGCGTTGCTGCACTACACCCATTCCTCTTCCACTCCAATACAGGATCCAAGGCAGGGGGCGGGGGGAGGGTGCCTACAGCTCCCTCACACAATGCTTGTGCAACCAAGCAGCTCCAGTGCACTCCAAAAAAATTTAAAGAAACATGTAATCACTAAACGTTATCATTTGGTGCAACAGATACCTCGAACCATTTCTCAATGGCAAAAAAGACTGTTTCACAGTGTTTATATTTACATACTACAGCAGGGGTGGGAGAACTTACCTCCATTTGGAGAGCAGCTGTGTCCTGATCATAGTGCCCCATAATATTTGGGAAAAAAGTCATATTGTAAG
>NW_010558539.1:39740-40199 GCF_000687285.1 Phaethon lepturus
AGTAATTGGCTCACATGTGAATAAACTGTGCCCTTGCACCACAGTCAGAAGTAAGCTGCAAGTCACAGAGAACACAAGCGCTCCCATCTTGTCAGGATCTCCAGCTTCAGCACATAGCTCTGTTCAGTAGTTAGACAGACCGGCTTTGCACAAGGAGAAAAACACACATCTTCCCTTGCCGGCTCCAGCGCAAAGCAAGGATGCGGGCACCAACGCAGGTCAGACTGCTCACCGCTGCTTTAGGTATTTCCTCATTTCGGCTGACGGCGATTTTAATAAAACCTGTCTTCTTCCAGCCTGGGCGCTGTAGAAGTGGGAAAAGACGGGACAGAGCAATTAACCGCAGGACAAACCCGCCCGCGACCACCCGTCCGAAGGCCGAATTCGGCCTCCTCGGAAGCCCGCAGAGTGACCCTGTCTCTCCCTCCGGGACCAGACCTCCCCCCTCCCCACATACCC
>NW_010558540.1:0-23002 GCF_000687285.1 Phaethon lepturus
CAACTCTCCAGCCACTCCTCCCCAAGCCTATGATACAGCCTTTTCTTACGTACCGTGTACTATTTTCCTCACAGTGCCCTAAATGCGCAGTGAGAACATGCTCCAACAGTGAAGCGTGCTTACGTCGTGTAGCGTCTCCGCCTTCTTTGGTGCAATTTGTATGGCAAATATTGGGAGGGAAGTTTATGACTAAGGCACACAAAAGTAGCTTGGACATGAATCTGTTTGGAGCGAGGTCTTGCACGTGCAGGATGCAGCTGGACCAGTCCATGGAAGGGGCCAGTCCATGGAAGGGGCCAGCGCTGCTCAGGCCAGCTGGCGCGGTGACCTCTGTGCGCGCGGTTAAGCTCACCTAGGCTCCAAAGCAGATGGCTGCAGACAAACCACTTCTTAGGAGCGGACCTTGAAGCATGCTGACTCTCCAGCCATCCCTGTAAATTATTTGGGAGAGTCATAACTGTGCTGTGCCAGGCAATGCCCTGGCAACGTGACGGCTCAGGCGACTGTGCCTGAGGGTTTAATCTGCTCACGTAGGCATGCCCATCAGCTGTGATAAAAATGCTAAGGACTCTGAAAAAAGCATCTATCTCAGTCTGAGCAGCCAAAATTGCTGGATACTTCAGGCATCTATGACCTTCATTTCTCCATTATGAAGCAATGGTAGTAGTGGCCTCCTAGTGATGTTAGGAAGGGAAACTCCGGGCGACCCTGGAAGCACTCAGGCAGGGTAGTGAGAGCTCCCTGAGGGAAACGCATCACTTTGCAGTAGGACACTAAATAACATCGGAGGCCAACTACTGAATGAGAAAGGTGAAAATAAAAGGTAAATAATTACCTGTTCACTTAAAGCAGAAGGGATTGGTGTTGGGGAGATCACACCATTAAGAGCTGTATGCATATGGTGCAGGGGAAGACACTTAGCCTTCGTTCTGGCTTTCCCCAGCTTTTTGAGTGGTAGTCTTTGTAGTTCTTTTGCTTAATACAAAGAATTGCCTTGGTTTGGAAAAGTTTTATTAAATTTTACAGGTGTTTTCTGTAACTTGAAGTCATGTGAAAGTCACATGAATGAAGTCACTTTCTTATTGCAAGGAAAGAAAATCACTTTTATCTGGAGTTGCTCTTATATATCTGTGGTTAGAATTCCTGTCTTTCTCTACTGATCGCTAAGCAGTGCTGGTGAACAGCCGGGGGGTATTGCCTGTCTGCTCAGTGGTAGTTGCATTTCTCACTAGCCCATGGTGGACACAGTGCATGGTGGAGTTGCACACAGCCAAAAGGTTAAGGCAATAAACTACACGGAAAAAGATTTTAAGCCTTCTCAGGACAAAAATTGCAGTGTCTGAAGAGTTAGTTGCTAAAAACCAGAAAGGTTATTTAATGAATTGTAAAGGTAACCTCACTTGCATGATTTTGTTATAATGAAAGATCTGGTGACTTTGTGTGAAATTTATGATGTGGATTATAAAGTTAAAAAAGTTATGTAGTTAAAGTAGGGGCTATTGGTTACATTTTTGTTAAAGGCACGGTTAAATACAGGCTCTGTAGTCCAGGCTTGGGGAAAAGCTGCGCAGAAGAAATTTTTGTAAATTATCAGCAGAAAACAAAAGGAGGTGTGAAGAAAGGCACTTAGGAAGCAAACAAAAGTTGTTTTTGTTTTTTTTTTAAGTGATGTATCCTGCTGCTTGTGTATATTTCAATGAAAAGAGCTCTGGAAAAAGGCAAAAATAGCCCTCTTGTTTCAGGTTTCTTCATCTCGGAAAATGCTTTTAATATTTGATCTTTTCAGAGTGCTACTTGTGAATGCTGGTTCATCCCTTGGTACATATGTACATACATAGCATCTTGGATCCAGTGTTCTCAACACTAAACTTAATGGTGTTTCGCTGCTGACTTCAGTATGACCATAGTTAACCAGGATTTTTAAAGCGTTTTAGAAAAGCCATGTTCCCTCAAGTAGGAAGATGCAACCAATAATTATACTGACAAATCAGAAAATGTTTTATCAGCTTTATACCAGTCTTGGTGACATTATAATTTTGCACTGTTTAACGAATCTGTGTGGTAACTACACTGCATAAAAGATAAAACAATGTGTAGTCTTGCATATCTTTAGTTTTTGTAATCAGAAAAGCAAATGAGAATATGGTTAACCTAGGATTAATCAGATCAACTGCGTTGATTTCTACTGTGTTTTACTCAGTGTTGCTAATATTAGGGAACACATGTTAATTAAAAGAAAAAGAAGAAATCCCTGAGATTCCATAGTGAATAAACTAGTGAACTTCTGTAGAAATTACCGGAAATCAGTCATTTCATGGAAACTCACAGAACCTCTCTATGAATTTCTTAAATTCTTCTGTTTTGTTATGTAAGACATCCTTTAAAGGAGAAACATCATTGTGCATTAAAGTCTAAAAGGTTTTTTTCAGAAAAGGTTGTGAGTATTTCCTTTGTGGAGAAATATTCTCTCATAACTGCTTAGTGTTTATGTGGTTGTCTCTATGTCAGAGGACTGATAAGGGCATCACAGACTACTAGGAGATACTTAAGTGAGGAGACCTTGCGAAGACCCGAGTCCTCCCCCTTCTCAGAAGTGCCCCCATCATCCTCTTGCATCTAAGGCAATGGGGGGGGGGTAAAACCAGAGAAAAAGTCAGCATAAGGTGAAGAAGAATAAAAGCAAAACACCAAACAAACACAACAGAAAGGGATATATATTATGTAAACCGACTGATGTCAGGGCTTTGATTTTGATGTGATTATCAGATTATCTTTTTCATGAATGAAGGTAAATGATACAGGCTTAAACCCTTACGTAAATAGGCCCAGAGGTGCTCTGGGTTGCACGGGAGATCAGGAGGGAGCTGCACGGTGCAGTGCTGGAGGCAGGATGGGAAAAGGCAGACTGCTTTGGCCCTTGTGTTTTTGTAGTAGGTTCAGCTTGACAGTGAAACAAGGTGGTGTGTCGGGCTGCTGCCATTACGGGAGTTAAGAAGACAGTGAGTTACGCACTCAACCAAACAAAAAAATTAGGAAATGTAAATAATATTTTGATGGGTAATTTTCCTTTTCCCCAATGTTTTCAGACATGGAAGTCTGTTAATACCCGTATCATACATGGCTGAGCATTATTATTGCTTTATCTGTTGGTGGACGAACTTTTAAAGTTTAGATATAATGAGGTCTAGTAATTTTAATTTTATATGAGCAACATAGTCAACCCTGTCATAAGCATGTCAGATGACATGCTGAAATAATTCTTTGTTTTTCCTGATATTTTTAGTAAAAGATTATGCTAGATCCTCACTATTCTGTTGAGTATCTGATCCCTGTGACCTTCGAATTCCCTTTCAAATTTCCACGTTTTTTCATGGTGAGTTTGTACCCATTTGTTTTTGTGCCATCATGGTCCTTCAGTACAAATAGTTCTTCTCCCTCCCTGGTGTTTACCCCTGATGTATTTATAGGTAACAATCCCTCTTATCACAACCTTCATGCTTACTCTGCAAAGAGGATCAAATTCTTGTTCACATCAAATGCTTTTCTAAAGCTGGAGTTATTTCACTTCAACTAAAAAAAAAAGAAAAGGAAAAAGAAAGACCAGGCTGTTGAGTTGTTGGTTTGCAGAGAATGGGAGGAGGAGATGTCAGCTCAGGGAAATTACTGAGGAGGACTTTCCTACTTCAGAAGAGAAGCTTGTCTAACCATTCTTAATAATCTTCCCTTTGGGCCATGATACCATTGCTAGGTTATTATTTAAGCATTATGTAAGATACTTGACCATAGTGGAGGTGGTGGGTGGGTTTCCTTCCTGTTTGATACTGATATTCCAAATTTGTTGGCAAACAGCTGCACTTCAGAGTTCATTGAAGCAGTAGGCACGGTGAGTGCGGATGCACTTGTGGATTATTAAAACTGAGGTTGCTGATCGCTGTCAGGCAATCATGTCCCTGCAGCAACTTAACAGGTGAACAAGTGGGCCGGAGAAGAGCCTTTCCGAGGAGCCTGGGAACGGTATGCACAGTCCTTGCCTATATAACATGTGTTACTATTCAGTTGGCTGCACAAGGGCTAGGATTCTTTTGACCTATTTGTAAAGAAATTAGCACTGTCTGGTGCTAGAAAGTTGGAATGGTCAGGATGGCAACTGAATTGTTTGGTGGGTAACGTCTGGCCATGAAATAATACAGAAAATCATGATTTGAGTTGAGAGGGGGAGGGAAGCAGTTTGGTTTCACAGGAGGTTATGATACGCTCTAATTGTTTTATTCAGTTGCAGAACGTATCTCCCAAATTCAAATTTTTCAATGAAAAGGGAACCTATCCTCTGTCTCACTTTTTCATTATGGATACCCCTTTCCTTCCATTAGCACACCTCACATTAATTGCTAAGTAATCAGGTTAAGGTAACAAGGCTGCATCAGAAACTGATTTTAAAAAAAACAAGCAAAACACAAAACAACAGAAAAACGAATCCTCTGTACAAACTGTCACAACTGATTTTCATGAATGCAGAAATTCCAGTGAATTTTTCCTTTGCTTAAACGTAATGTTCTTAGCTGTTCCAGTAGTTCCAGTGGTTCTGTATACTCTTCTGTATACTCTGTATATGCAAAAGAGTCTCACTGTAGAGAGAGCAAATTACCATCATTAAATTTTCATCTGCATATGAAAGCGTGGAAGGAGAGAGAGAGAGGAAGAGTGAGGAATATATTGCACGTTGTAATATTCTGATTTTTTGTCTTTTTTAGCTTCAGAAATGGAGCTGTCTATCTGAAGAGGACTCCGCCCCAATATTTGTAGTATCCAAGCTCGTTCTCATAAAGACCCTGGTGTTACAACTGCATCCTTTTCAGAATGGCTGAGAAGGCTCCACCAGGGATCAACAAGAAGTCTTCAAGGTCTACCCTTTCTCTGCCTCCAGAACCAGTGGAGATCATTAGGAGCAAAGCCTGCTCGCGGAGAGTTAAAATAAATGTCGGTGGACTCAACCATGAAGTGCTGTGGAGGACTTTGGACAGACTTCCAAGGACACGATTAGGAAAGCTCAGAGACTGCAATACCCATGAATCTCTGCTAGAAGTATGTGATGACTATAATCTAACTGAAAATGAATATTTTTTTGATCGACACCCAGGGGCTTTCACTTCCATTTTGAATTTCTACAGGACAGGGAAACTACACATGATGGAAGAAATGTGTGCTCTTTCTTTTGGCCAGGAGCTTGATTACTGGGGGATTGACGAGATATATTTAGAATCTTGCTGCCAGGCAAGATACCATCAAAAGAAAGAGCAGATGAATGAGGAGCTGAGGAGAGAGGCAGAGACAATGCGAGAGAGAGAAGGGGAAGAGTTTGATAATACCTGCTGCCCAGAGAAAAGGAAGAAGCTCTGGGACTTGCTGGAGAAACCCAACTCATCTGTGGCAGCAAAGGTAGGATAAACAGTATGCCTAACACAAAGATGGTAGAAAGTAGAGTCATGACCCATGTATCTGACATGCATGTACCAAGAACTTTCACTGAAATATCTAGCGAGAAGAAGAATCTAAAAATCTACATAGCATGAAGTGAATACACCCAAATCTGTCGTAAAACCCACTGAAATCAGCAGAAGGAATCCTGTTGACTTCAGTTGATTTTAGGCAACTGCTGCACTTTTTTTTTTTTGTATATAATCAGAAACACTTGTGTGATTGTTAATGGACTTCGCATTAAACTCTTCGATGAAGATACAGCCAGAGAACGCTACCTACTTTTTTGTTAGAAAAGCATTTGGTTGTAAGAAATATACATTTCAGTATTGCTGCTTGTCTTGTTACAGGCATTGCGGAGGTGTAGTATCAGTGTCTCATAAGGTGTGATGGATAGGTTGTCAAAGGATAGTGTCAACAGCCACTGTCTGGCATGGTTTTACATTGGGCAAGGACTACAGTATGTTTTCTCTTATACTATATTTTTTTGCGATCAAGAATTAGAGTGTTCTGTATAAAAGTATTAAAATATTAAAAACATATAGGCATACACATACATATATATATTTGTATGTATGCATATGTATATAGAGAAGTATATATTATATACTAACATATTCACACATGCATACATACATATATGTAAAATTTTTATCTATTTAGGAAGAAATGAGGAAACGCTCAGATGAAGCCTTGTTCCAATACTTCTGTCTTCAAACAGGCAAGCTGGCAAAAGTCTCACAGTGGAAAAGTTTACCCTTGTTAGGGAAGCGAGACTGCACACATGGATGTTGGTACTGCTATTTAAAAGAAAGATTTTCTTGCTTCTTGAGGAACTTTATTGTTCTATTTGTGATGTGAGGTACTATTTAATGTGAGGAAAACTGTGGAAACTTGTCTCCAGTTTGAACCACTTGGAGTGAAAATGTTCAGTGTTTAGATGTTTGTGTTAAGCTTAACTGTGGCTTTATTTTCTTCTGTTGTTGATTTGTTATTGGATGCAACGCCATTGGACTAAGGTAAGTATTAAAATATGACGGTGGAATGGACAAAGACCAGAATCCTGGCAAAAATTTTTCTTTCAATAGCAATACACCATTTTTTTAAATTTTAGTTTTTCATTGTAGGCTGCCTAACTGTTTAAGCAAGGACTTACTTTTGTAAAAAAAAAAAAACTTATTGTGCCATAATATAAGGTTCGTAACTGGAATAAAAACTTATAGGAGAAAAAAAAAGGTATTCAGAATATTTTAGAAAATGGTACGAATACATTTCATTTTCTGCTTCTGAGATGCATATTCTGGGCCATATGTTCCTTTCCAGGAGAAGGAGCAGAGGGGAAACAGATGGGCGTAAGTTGTGCCAAAAAGTGTTTGAGAAGGCTGTGTTACACACCGTGATCCCCTGGTACAAGCTAGCATCCATCAGTCCCCCTCCAGAACTTTTGTGACACAGCTGCTACACAGCCTGCAGGAGTCAGGGACCAGTTTCTTGGTCCTACACAGCTTGAAACATCGCTGATGAGGTCTGTAACAGAGCTCTCCTCCACCCGGACGCAGGTGGGAGAAGCTCCTCGTGGAGCCACGCGGCTGGGACACGCTGCGTGCAAGCCTGGAGATGACCTCAGTTACATCCCGCACCGTACCTGGCAGGCAGATTTAAGGGGAGAAGACATCTGAGTGTGTGTGTGTGTGTTTGTGGAATCTTTTCTTATTTTCTTTTTTAACATAGAGAAAGTGGCAATTGCTTATGAGGCTTGAGACACGCTTAATTAGCGTTTTCCTAAAACTAGGTAGGAGTCAACACAGTAAGATGGACAAGATGAATAGGGCGAAACTGAAATACTGATTCTTAGGTTCTTTGCCTACGACTCTGATTAGCATTTGATCATTCTTTGCTTGCCATTGACCAAACTTTTCTCATGACTTAACAGTGCCTCGTTATGGATTTGCTTGAAAGGATTTAGGCCAACGCTGAGCTTTTAAGAAAATCCCCCTTTGTCCACTCAGGCCATATTTCTCCTTAGGTTTTTTCAAATGAAAGTGGCCATTTCTTTCATTACCCAAGATGTCTAAATATTTGTTAACCTTTTAATTACCCTTTTCCTTCATCTCCTGGTTTGATTGCATGTTATAGTTCTAGGCTTTCTTGCTACAGGGAGTTTCACATTCCACTTGTATACATGTTGCAATGGTTTTCATTATTTCAGTTACCGTCTGTCTAAATTAATGTCATTTGAATGTGATTTTGGTGATTCTAGCAGGTGGAAGTCACCGTATTACATGCACTCAGTTCTCTTTCCAGTGACCCTCTGTAAATATATATGAGCCAAAATTATAGTCAGATACACCCATGGCATCTCAAAAGACCGCTGCAGAAACTTGTCTGAATGACATAAAGGAGAGCAAAAACTGTTGTAGCCCATTCAAACTTGGGGAACATAAGCAAACAAGCAGAGTTGCATGTAGAACAAGACACGCTGGAATCAGTTGGATGTAGTTCCAAACAGTCTGGAGCCATCGCAGACTGTGTTAGGCTCTGTGGCAAGGTTTTGTCTGAATGTTTGGATAACATCACTTGCAGATTTCTCGTCTTTTGTTCCCTTATGTGGTAAGCTGCTAGTTTGTCCTGAAACAAGAGGCAGAACCATCTTGTTTTCTCTGTAGGAGTGGAAAGGATGGTGGGATTTTGAGAGTTGGGAACCACATGAGGAAATATTACTGTGAAGCCTCAAATTCAAATATTTCCTCCCTTTCAAATTTCTATAGAAAGGGATGAAACCATATCAGTGTGCATAGCTATCCTACAGATGCTTGTTCAATCATTCAGATCAACTGCCCAAGCAGTTGACAGGAACGGCTTGCTTTTTAATCCCTTTCGTGTAAAAGATTAGGAACATGAGATAAACACTCAGGTGTAGTTTCAATATGTGGCTGTGTCATGCCACTTCTTGATTCAGTTAAGATCTCTTCTAGGTCTGATCCAAAGCTTACCGAATTAAGGGGGAGTCCCGCTTTGGATTAGGCATCTCAGAACAAATCCTGCTCCTTCTGAGGTCAATGAAGGCATGCCATTGACTTCACTCACAGCAAGGTGAGACACAACAAGGTGACAGTGTATGGTCAGCAGGTATTTTATAGGATCTGGGGCAATAAATAGGAGAGAAAAGGAAATATGTGTGGCAAGAAATGAAAACCATGGTTAGCTAGCAAGAAAGGAATATTATAGGTCAAGTACTGTTGCACACTTTACTATATGATTTTTTTTAATTTTAGTAAATGAAGGTGTGCACTTCATCTCAGTCACCAATGAATATATTCTAGGCACAGCAGTTCTTGCTTAGGCCTCACCCCAGCAAAGCTCTGTGAATTCAGTAGAGGTTTTAACTGAGACATACAGGATTTGCCTCCATTTTCCTGTGTTGTCATTCATCAACTTTTTAAGTAGGATTAAGAAAAAGTTGTCCACAAGTTAGGCCATTTCAGACACGCACAGTGATATGAAATGAGAAACAATGCTGGGAATTAGAATGGGAATTTTGCGTATTCGACATCCAAGAGAAGTCGCAAACCCTGGTACCCAAGCCACAGACTTTCGTGAGAGTCTGGCATTCTTTGATTCAGAGTAATATCTGAGTTTTCAGACCAGGCATTTGTTTATACTTACTGTATAACCAATATTTTGTAAAAATTCATTTGAAAAAAGTTATTTTACTAATGCATAGTGAAGAAAAAACAAAGCAAAAACGTATTTTGAAACTTTATGGCAAAGAGGTCTGAAGCAGAATAGGCCTTCTCCGGAGCGGGGTCATGGTACATCCATTTTTCTCCAGAAAAGTCTTGCCTTTCACCTTGGAGTTTTTGTCTGGGAAGTAAAAAACCGTCATCATTTGGTCTTCTAATTACAGTTGGTCTTCTAATTACATTTGGTCATCTAATTACTCCTCAGAGCAGTAGCAGCTCTGACCAACCTATCAGTTGGTCTTATCTGTTATGAAAGTCCTTAACAGATACCAGAATGAGCACTGATTTCAGTGGATGTGGACTGACTGCAGCTGGGTTGCATAAGTGCTTACAGTTTGGCACCTTGCTGAGCTGCGTTATTAAGGATGAACCTAGCTGAGCTGATGCCTTTTTAACTACGTCTATGTTGTATTCTGTGCAGTGCACTTAAAATCAGAGGAGTCTTACTTTGGAATGACTGTGAATCAAATGAACCCATAAATTTAATGTTTCTTTCAAAGTGTTAGTGCACACGCTTTTCCTTTCATTCTTATTTATAGAATCCAAGAGCCTGGTTCTTTTCTCCCACTTGTTTTATATTGATGAAACTCATTTGGACTAAATCCTAAATAAATATGGAATGGTTCTAGTGCTAATGATCTACTATAAATAAGGAGTGAATGAGGTCAGAAATAAGTGGAATATCAAGGAGAAATGGAGAGCCTGTATCTGCCTAAAGATACCGAATCAATCACCTTTCATCTACAAGAGTATTTTAAGTACCTTACAGTAACGTTATCAATAAATATCACTCAGATTTTCCATTTGGTATTTTATATCACAGGTTGGCCCATTGGATACTCCTAGAGAGTAGTTGCTTGGGATTGATTCTACAGGTCTTTCTTGTGCAAGTTATTCTTTTTCACATGAATATTTCCTTAAAGCTCAGTGTGACTATTAACTGATCAAGTATAAAAGGTAGTATAAATAAGTTAAGTCATTAAAAAAATTACTAGTCAGTCACACTCTGTCCTTGATTTTTTGCATAACGCCTGCTGATGTACATACACTGAAGGGTAAAATATTGCCTTTGTGGCTCTGCAGCATGGGGTTTACCTCCTTTAAAGTTATGTGAAACCTGATGGGGTTGAAAGTGTTCTCTGTTAATTCTGTTTGTCTCACTGCATGGCTCATTTGTTCTTATTTTATTTTGTTGATTTATTTTTTCTTGGGGTTTGTTTTCTGTGTGTTGGTGTTTTGTTTTTTTTTTTTTTGCTGTGCATTACTGACTGTAACATGAGTATTCCTCCTTTGTGAAAAGCACACTACTTTATAAGCTAACTAGTGGATTGTGGATTAGAGAAGGTATAATTATCCTAAGCCTAATGGAAATCATGAGGAGTTTGTGTGCTGCATTCAGTAACTAATCTCCTAGGTGAAAAAAATTCCTTTAAAAAAAAAAAAAGCATGAAAAAGGAGATTCAGGCCAGATGTTTATTTAGCTACCAGATGCCTTATGGCTTGGCTTGCTACAGTTACTTGCCAAGAGAGGACACACTTACTATATATTAGGGGCCTGATTCTTATTTTCCTTAAGTCTGTTTTATATATAACTCACACTGACTCTCATTCCTATTTAGACTTCGTAGAGCAGCTTAAGGATGATCTTGGGGTAAGTGCAAATTAGCAGAGTCATTATGCATGACTTCAGAACAGAGCTGAGTGTCATATAAGACATTTCAGTATTCCTTTGCAAGTCCTTATACATTATCTCCAGATTGTCACACAGTGTTCATTCAGGGGCAAGCCCTAATTAATGGCATGCTACTGGTTCTTTTTGCATTGAAGAACACATCACATATGCTCAGAAAACTTTTAGCTGGTTGGTTGTATTGCAAAGAAGAGCTATCACACATAAGAAAAGTGTCTGTCAACAGCTGAATGTTTGCACTAAGAATATTAAAGTGTTCAAGTGAAAGAAATACTTTTTCTTATGTTTACATCCTCTGTTACATTATATGAACAAAACACTTTTCTTGCTTATGGTTTTGAACTGAAAGAAGGCAGACTTCAAGTGGATATAAGGAAGAAATTTTTCACAATGAGGGTGGTGAAACACTGGCCCAGGTTGCCCCAAGAGGTGGTAGATGCCCCATCCCTGGAAACATTCAAGGTCAGGTTGGACGGGGCTCTGAGCAACCTGATCTAGTTGAAGATGTCCCTGCTTATTGCAGGGGGGTTGGACTAGGTGACCTTTAAAGGTCCCTTCCAACCCAAAGATTCTATGATTCTATGTCCTTTTCTCAGATTAGGTTTACATGTTCTGTGTCATCCTGATTTTGTTAATGTTTCTCCCTACAAAAGCTTATATTCTATGTGCTTTCCCACCTAATTGTAGACCAAGAATGAAAATGACAGAGAATTAAGACTGTCTCTTTTTTAAAGTGTGAGGAATCGCTTTTGTACTATTTTAATTCCCACAGGTTTTTGTACTGTATATAGTATACCTCAGACCATGATACAATTCATTGAAGATAAGTGGTGTTTTCTAGCTGATGTGTGGGTTGAACTTCTGTTTGACCTCTGGCTTCAATTTATTTTTGGGAGGAATCCTGTTATGAGCCTTTATCTGAATGTTTTAGTTTGCATTGTCACTCCCAATACTTTGAAGAAAAATGACTGCTGAAACTAAGTTATGGTAAAGCACAGAGGGTGGTCACTGGTAATAAATACGTATCTTCATCTCACCATTGTTTCTGGCCCAGACACTTATTACCACTCTTTGCTTTTAAGGTGAAGTTATTTTTTGTGCCAAACAATAAAGTCAGTCAATGTGACTGTAAGACAAAGAGCTTATATTTGATCCTAGTCATTCATATTTAATAACTAAAGTGTTTTAATGTCTTGAAAGATAAGTGAATATATTGTTTTTTCAATAGATATTATATCAAGGAACACACTAGACTGGCAGTAGTTAATTGATTTTGTTTTAAGAGCTTGTGTATGCTCACTGCTGAGTTGGTCATTAAAAGATTATTTACCTTCTTTATACTTCTTATATGAAGAATCATGTAACCCATGATTCAGCACTTTTTGTCAGCCTGAGTATCATGGGAATAGAGCTACCATCTGATCTGTCTTGCTCCGGAGGTGTTTAATACCTTGCTACATACAAATTCCTTCCAGCCTTGAGATCTTATCTGTGATGTGCTGAAAAGTCTTGCTGTAAACTTATTAAAAGAACTTACTAAAAACTACTATTGGAATAAAATGAGTAAAACGTCCTCTGAACTGACACTTTTATTGTTTATTATTGACACTTTATTCTTAGTAAATCAGATGCTTAAATTTTGGAAGCAGCACTAGGGGCAAAGATGCAGCGAGTCATATTCAGACAGTCTTATCGCTGGCTTTAAGCACTGGCACCAGGGAATATCCCCATCCCGTGCACGAACAGAGGAAAGGGATCTTTCCTTCCTGGAGCTGTGAGAACGGGCTTTGCTGACTCTGATTTTATGGATACATTAAGGAATATTAGAGAGGATTCATGATAAGTCTCGTTAAAGGGAGAAAAAAGGTGGGAATAGTTATATTAAAAATTGGGGAAGACCATTCTCCATATTTGGAAATAAGATTTAATTGGTACCGTTTTGCAAAACAAAGTTTTACGGTAACGATGAGAATGTGCCTGTACTTGTGACACCATTCACAGAATCACACAGTAGCTCTTGCACGGAGGAATGTGCTAGGATTTAGAATATATGAGATTACAGTGAATTACCAGCAGGTGCAATCTGCATAAGAACAGCTATTCTATAAAGCAGGCTCTTTGCTGTAATGGATAGAGAGCATTATTCCAATTTACCCCAGTCCCATGCGTGCTTCTTAAGTTAGGAGAGCAACTGAACTCTGTGGTGACTGCTTTTTTACCACTGCTCATACTCTATTTTTTTATAGTTGTTACCATAAATTGAGTATAGTCCGGCATCCATTGCATATCTCTTTTAATATACATACTGCAGTATTTCTGTTTAGGATGGTAATGTTTTGTGCATTATGGCATGCCCCTCAGTAACGTCAGAGGCATCTCACGAGCTGGATTTTCAGCTGTGACATGTCACTTAAGCTGTGTCATGCCTGAGTGGACAGACTGGGGTGTTGTGCCTTTCCCTTCACCCAGAGGCAGATCATATGTCCTAAAAATCTTGCGTTTCCGTTCCGTGCTTTCATAAGCATCTGCCAGTGCATTGTCTTCTCTCACGTAAGATATTTGGAAACAATCAGATGTCAGGGAGATATACTAATAAATTAAATGATGTGAAGGTGATGCTATTTGAAGGATTATCCAGACCAAATCTGTTGGAAACAAAGGGCTGCACTTACTGTCAGGATGAACAGGCTCTGTCTTGCTTTTGTAAAGCTGAGGACATAAATCTATATGATAGCCTGCAAACTGGCCTTTCTGCTTGAGTCTCTCGATCTTGTTGCAATATGTAGAAGAACAAAAACCTTTTCCCAAGTGACCAGTCAGCCAAAGAGATTTCCTTGTGTTACTTATTTCAGAAAAAACCCCATGGTATTTATCATGACATACGGTAGACTCATGCGTTTTCTATTTCATGAAGCTATGTGAATGTTTGATGCATGGCACTGAACCCCAGGTCCTTTGAGGGAATATTGAAAACAAGCATGTGACATTGGCACAGATGTTTCAAAGTGACTTTGAGATCCAAAAAAGTATCCCAGCAGAGTCTTTTTATGAAGCCACCACAGTCTGCTCTTTACATGCCTTGGTAACGCTTGCTTTGGGGAGGCGTGCGATAAGGCCAGGTTTTCACATGGGAGAAGTGTATTTTCATTTAAGTGTATTTGATTTGCGCTGGCTGGGACCCAGACAACATCCCTACATTTGAAGCTGTTAACTGTACAGTATCCTTTCCACGTGGATGTGACAGCATCATGAGTGAGTGAATACCTGTACTCCACATACCATACCTGAGACAGGTCTTTTAGTGTTTTTGAGCAACAGTTTTGAAAAGGGGCAAGTTGTCTTTGAAAAGCACACTTAGGCACTGTAACCGTTAAGTCTACATATTAACAAACCAGGCCTTATTTTGAAAAAGTGTATTTGGTGTTGTTGGAGCTTTTACATGTGCATATCCTATGTAGAAGTATACATAATATTGACAGATGAACCTTTTTTTTTGAACTCATAGTATTGCACAACGAGAAAATGTGTGAGATGGTGGAGGTGATCAGGGCAGTGGTTTTCTCCCAGTACTTAGGCACCTACAAACTGTCTGAATCATATTTGCTGAATTTTAAAGTCATCTTGTAGCTACTTGTTGTAGATGTTTATACAGGATTTCTTCTAAAATGTAAGAAAAGGCAGGAGCCAGAACATGGGATGCAAACCTGAAGACTGAGGAAATTTTTATCTGAATGACAAGGTGACCTCCTGAGGCTGGGCGAGTCTTACCTCATCCCTTTTATGCCTGCTGCTTGTGGGAAATGGTGTTGTGTTCCCCTAAGCTCCTGCCTAAAAACTGGCACTTCAACAGACGAATAAAAAAACCTTCTAGGATTATCTAATATTTTCTGTTCTATCCTGTCCTCTAAAAGGCAAGTTAACTAAAAGTCCAACAGGAGCAAAGTTCTTCACAAAACAGCTATTAAAGGGAGGTCTGTTTTCTCTAAGGCAGTAATGAGCTTCACTGCAGAATGCTGGGGCACTTTTCTTACCCAGAGTTCAGTATCTTCACTCGTCTTTCATTGGGTCCATCCTGATGCAACTGCAGGGGTTAGATACTGCTTTAAATAGCTCTGGTATGGCACATGCCAGAGCTATCCCCGGGACAGCCAAGCTGCAGTGACAGTTTCAGGTGTCACTGGCCACTTGCAGAATGGCCCATTGGAAGGGGCGGCTGCTGGCATGCTTTGGGACAGTCCAGCTTGCCTTGATTTAATGTGTTGTTGGAGATGGTATTTTGGTGAACTCGTGAGATGGTCCCATATTTTGTACTTCTTCAGTCAATCAGGTTTCTGTGACAGGCAACGGTGGCATCAAGTTCTGTTTACAAACTCATGTTCACACAGTTTCTTTCCCAAGCACTATAATCTCCTTTTGGATTGCTTATGAAGGCTCCTGGGTGATCTGTCTGTTCTGCTCTACTGAAGCATCTAAGGCTGTGTTTGGCTTTGGGGTAGGTTTTTCTGGAGAGCAGTGGATATTGCTAAATTAAAGTAGTTAAGGTAGTTCTTTTGCAGACTGCAAGAGATCATCTAAAAGTGTTACTGGCCTGTTCTGAGAACTGTGAACTCATTTCCATTTCTATTATTTTCACAAAGCCTTTATATTTTCGTATCTTCTTTTTAATTTTTTTTTGTATAAATCCTTTTGTGAAGTTAAATGCCATTTGAAAAAAATTGTTTCGAAAGTGTCTTGCTCTGTGGTCTATGCAAATGTATGCAAATACATTTTGTGAGATCATAGCACAGAAAAACTTGGCTAATGCCCCTGAATTCTGTCAAAACGCTGGCATTGACTTCAAAGCACTTTAGATCATTCCTACCACCATTTAGCACAAAAAAGGCAAAATGTCTAATATGAAAGGAGCACATAGGTATATGGCCAGTCCTGTTTGGCTGAACCCTGTAGCCTTTTTTAGAATTCAAGCAGGAGAGACAAACGACTTAGGTGATGTAATTTAGAGCTGAGGCTGTGTGTTCGGGCTGTATCTGATCAGAAGTCTGTTCTGTACTTAGCAGCCCTTCAGGCCAGCGTGGTACAGTGTACTCTCTTTACTGGCAATAGATAAGGTAATTGCAGGAATGGCGAGCACTTGCAATACCGTGGCAGGAATTATAACTAGCCACTTTGACATCCCCAGCTCAAATGGCTGGAAACCAACATAAAGCACTGGTGATGGATAGGCCATGCTCATGAATCCAAAAGGAGGACCAAAAGTCTGGAGTCATTTTGAGATGCTTCTACTATTTTCCTCTGTGTCCTGGCAGAACACTTAATAACCCTTCACACGGAGCACAGGTGGCTTCTCATGACTTCCCTTTGGCCCATGACCTGTGCATGGTCAGTGTTTGTTTTTTCATTTTATGATTCAAGATTTTCTGTCATTTAACACTCTGTTACCTAACTGCAGGTCTGTGCAGTGCAATTTGCTTGTGTTTGACGGTGTTTAGCTGAGGTCAGGAGAGTGACATCAGGTCCCTGAGAATTCTGGTTTCTCAGGAGATAAGCCATGAGGTTGGAGGACCTGTGGATCATTTTGATGAGCAACTTGTGTTTTGGAAAGAAAGACAATGCTTCTCCAGACAGGATTAGAAATCTAGTTCGATGTTCTGTTACGTTGATAAATGATCATGAAGGCTTAAAGTTGAAGACAGAAGTATGGTGTAGTTTCATGCTACAGTGAAGTTCATTATAAAGGACGTTATGATCTAAGTCACACTTATTTTTGGCAAGAAATAGAATAAGAAATCCCTACACTTCTACTGTTTATTCTGTCAAAGGTCAACAAATTATATGAGAAACAAAGCTGAGCAGAGCTGACCAATTATTTTAGAAGGTATACAAGCAAAATGTTGTGAACTGAATGCTAAGTAACTAAGTTTCTCTGGGTCTTTAAAATGTTTTTTAAGTTGACTTAAAGTGGGATTTTACAAATAGTTAGTAAAGCAAAGGGGAAAAAAAGTTTGTAAATTGATTCATAAGGCCACTTGAGTGTTCTGCTAGGAAACTGCGGAGAGAGCAGTGTAAATGCTTGCCCTTTGTCTTCATGTGCCGGTTAATAGGTGTAGTGGATAGGCGATGGATTAGATGCTGTTATTGGTGAAAAAGTCTCCCTGTCACCTAAGCTGAATATTAGGACATCCTAGCGAGCACTCAGAAATGAAATATTTTTACCAGAAATATTTTCCCTCCACCCACACTCTGGTAGTAGATGTCTGTCCTGGTCCCGTGTTAGCCTTATGCACTGAGTTTCCCGCTTCTCCTCATGACTATGTTTTCGTAAGAGAAGGTTGGTGCACCATGAAAAATGATCTGAGGAATCTCACCCAACGAGGAAAATGAAGAAGTTCTGAAAACCAGCAGGTGAGAAAGAAAGAAAGAAAAAAAGAAGATACTTCTAATAGAAAACTTGTTTAGCTAAAAAAATAGCTGTAGCAAATCTCAACCAGCCCAAAGTCTGCTCCAGTGTGATCTTGGTCAAATCATTCACATTTGTTATGGGTCTGTTTGGCCATTTTTAGGTGGGAAAATTCATCCCAGTATCACAGACATACATATAGGAGAAATTTCTTAATTGCTAGTTGCATTATGGTAAATATTCTATTTTATAATACTTTTGCTAGTCAGCATTTGACTCTCAGGTCAATCTTTACACTTGCTTCAGTGAGCCTGATAACTGAAACACACAGTTTATTGTAATTTGAATTTTGGGTTGATATATTCTGCTGCCTGATGGTGAGGTTGGTGTGCATGGATATCATTCTAAACTACATATGGAAAATGTAACCCAAAATTCTGTAGCTGCTGCAATAACAGTGAAATGGTGAATAACTCCTCTTAGCTTTTCAGTATCTTCTTCAGTCTCTTGAATTCAGGAAGAATCAAGGCTGTTTGTTGCTTACTTGTATTTGCAGTTTTGGACAAAATAAGTATGTCAGAGAGTTTTTTAACTACAGTAGCTAATGGAGATGAGAGATCTTGGACTGAAGGGTAATCTGCTTGATAAGTGTATTATAGAGAGAATCGATGAAGGTTAGATGTGTTCTTTAGGAAGCATTCTTAGTACTTGTTAACACCAGCAGTGATGGGATGGCGGGACAAGTCTTATTACAATATTGTGTCACTGATGTTAGTAATGGAGAATGGAGAGCTTATGGAGAATAAGCTCTTTATAAATACTTCTCTCTTCTCTTCTGAAAGCAAATGAATTTCCTTGGAAGAGAGCTGGTGTGTCTGACTTACAGGTGTCCTTTCCTCTTGGGCTGAGCTCTGTCATTATTTGGAAACAAGTTTTTTTAGTTTAGGGGGATATGAAATTGAAAACCTAAGCCTAACCTTGGAAATATCCAGTATTGCACTGGATCTCTGATAACGTGTCTGATAACGTTCCAGCAAAACCACATCCGCATTAATGTAACTTCAGCATTTGTAACTCCGGCATCATCTGTTTCCTCCTTAACTCGATTTAAAACCAAAAGCCAACCCTCACCTAAGCCCACGTTCCTGAAAAGGAGGCTGTGTGTGGCAGAGAAGGGGTTAAGAGAGCACAGTTGCTAGCAGGCTTTTATTGCTGCCAATCTTTCATTGAGTCCTTCCCCAGGGCTTATCTGGAGAGGGACGGTGCAGCTGCAGAGGGCACTGGGGAGGCACAGATGTCTTCTGCCTGTGAAGCCAAGCTGAAAGTCAGCGTGCAAACGGCAGGAGAGCCCGTGTCAGTCACTGCGAGCAGGAGGCACAACTGCAAATCTGCCTGATGCCTTTGCCCCCTCCCTCTTTAAAAGGGAAGGTGGCAAGAAAAACCTTCAAAAGCTCAGCTCAGGTTGCCTCAGGAGTACACGTGGCAATTGTTCTAACCGGGTGACGATGGATGGACGAAGCAGTTCTCTCCTGAGCTTCCTCCACTGCTCTGGCATTGACAAACAGCACTTGCGGGCACAGAAATCACACTGAACCTGCACAGAGGTACACAAGTAAAACTCAAAATAAGAATGGAGGTTTTTAACTGGGTTTCCCCTTTTCATTTCCCATACCTGCATAAATACAGTTCTCTTTCCCCTATTATATATGCATGAATGAGTCAAATAGAAAGGAGTCAAGCAAAAACCCACACTGCTGTCTTTCTGTTTTAAAGTCTATATAGAAGAATCTCACAATATTTTTACTATTTTTGCTAAAATGTTTATTTTTTAATATTACCATAATTGTTTTTTTTAAAACTTCTCTAAAGTGAAACCTCCCGTCCAGAGGACTGTTCACCTAAGTCTCCTGAGGTGTTTATAGCAGAAAGGCAAACACTGATTGACTCTGGTGTGCACTGCCGCTAACATCGATCTAGCGTGTAACAAAAAAAGAAGATACAATTTTCAGTGGATGAAAAACTCTGGTAAATTTATACAATGATGTCAAATACTTTGGCATTCATTGTTTGGTGAGTTGTCACAGATAAGGTAGATTTCCTAGGCTTAAGGGTGCTATTTTGAAACACAGTTGCTGTTAATGGAGATTTATAGTACTCTAAAAAAATGAGAGTGAGATAATAGATCAAAATGAAGACATAAAACACGGAGCCAGGTTGTGTCTGAACAGCAAAGGCAGTCTTTTACTTCTACGCAAAATCTTAGTCACAGCTGTGCCAGTGAATGCTGTTTCCTTTGCACAATAGTATGTATCGGCAGTATAGTCCTTTGACCATAGGAAAGCCCCCAGGCTAGCAGCCTTGGTGGTGTTGAGACCTCAGCCTCTGCACAGCAGCTGGTGTTGCGTGGAGCCTGGCCACTGGAAGGCTCTGGGCAAGTAGAGGGCTGTGCACGAGGGGCTGGCTTCTGGGGCAACTGAGCTGCAGCCCATTTTGGAGACAAGCTGCCCTGGTTGTTGGTGCTCTGGATGGCTTGTTGTGTGTCAAAGGAGGGGAACGTGTATCAGCAGCAAAATGCGCGTTGGTTGGAATAACACACACAATTTAGATAACTGTGTTTGCATCCTGTATAAGTAACCTAATGTTTGAGCTGTAGGGCTGACATTATTTCATCTGGTAAGGGTTCAAGAAAAATGGAATAGGCAGTGTAAGTTACCAGATAATTTCCCTAAGGCTAGAAGAGATCAGCAGAAAAGAAGACCAAGGACAAGCCAGGGAATAAGAGAAAAATATCCGCCAACTATCTGTGCTGAAATCCTAGTGCATATTAGGGTTTTGGCACCTAAAAGCCATGGCAATATTACTCAATTCTTCTTAAAGACCCTTATCTCGATCTCTCACGTAACTTTTTGTTTCTGTTGCCAGACCTTTGGTCAAAAAGAGAGTGTAGTGGCCATATGATTTCATATGAAGGTTCTCCAGTTTGCCATCTCTTAATTCATAACACAGAACTTCAGCATAGTGACAGCCGTCTACTGAAAGAGGAGGTCTGACGACTAACCTACTTGTGAGTGAGATCCTTCCGTCTGTGAAAGCAAAGCAGTGTTTTCTCCAACTGTGTGGGACAGAATTTTAAACTAAGCAGGGGACAGCTGTTCCCTCATGTTTACTGACAGCTCGTGCATATGTGTTAGGCATGTGCATATAAAAGTTACCGTGCAAAGTAAGGTGCTTTGCAGCAGTGCTAGGTCACATAAGCATGCCACCACACCAGCCCAAAATCAAGGTACCCCGGAGAGCGGTATACGTTGCACTAGAGAAAAATTTAAGATGATAGCGTCAGCTTTTTTTGTTGTGTAAATTACTCCTAGTAAAGATTTAGTGTCAAAAGCTCACCTCTGGTGTAAAAACTCATCTATTAAAGAAAGCATGAACACTTTATAGTATTTGGGGAGTAAAGTTAATGAGCCTTGCTTACAAATTAAATGCAGACAAGTAGATGTATGTTCTCATCTGTCCCTAATGTCATTGTTTTAGTACTGAGTGCCTTGTAATATTGAGTGATTTGAGATTTACAGTCATTTGACAGAGCGGAGAAGCCCTGTTGTACAAATGTGGACCTGAGGTACACTGCAGCTATCTTAAGGTCACACAGAAAGTCCATGACAAAGTGGGGAGCTGGATCCAAATCTTTCATGTCCTACACAGCCCCCTACATCTGGACCATCTTTTCTTTCTGTGGAAACCTGATCTTACATATTTTGCACTTAAGGCAGGCAGAGTTTATCCTCCCTTACCGTTACTAATTAAATAATGTTCTCATTTAATAATGCTGGCAGAGATTTTCAAGCTTACAAGCCTAAGGGATTCAGATGTCTTGTTTCTATTCCTTCTATTGCAAAATAAGTTATTTTAGCCAATATATTGTGGGTGTATCTATGTAATGGTGTACATGTCAGTTGATCCCAAAGTCTTTTGACATGTTTAGTTCAGTGCTATTGTTTAAAAAAAAATTTGTAGATTACACTATACTTAGGGAATTTAACTGCTACTTATCATAGTAACCACTTGCCTTTGATCCGTTTTCTACAGTGCAGCTTGAAAAGTGAATTAATATTTAATTTAAAGTCAATAAAAAAGACTTTGTGGGTGGGAAAACAGAAAGAAATGCTAAGAACAGAGATAAAAGAGTGAGAAAGTCTTCAGATGTGTCCAGATTTTGCTTTAGATATTTATCCATAGTCATTGATTCTTAATTCTGTCCTGATCTTTTGGCTTGCAAATTCCTCTTGTTCAGTAAGCAGATGTGAAGCATCTCCTCTGAGATGCTGCAACCTGCCTTCTCTTCCAGTATACTTTGGACAAGCTGAACTCATAATCAGTGCAATCAGCTTCCTCTGGATTCTGAAATGGGTTGCAGGGCAGAACTTCCTAAGCTAATTCCAGCTGGTCTATCCCAGAACTGGCAGCTGGATTGCTGCACCTTTTGGTGCTACCTTCATTTTAATTCACCTTGGTAAGAGGCAAGGCGTATTAATTTGGATGCTGACAGCCTCAGTGCTGCTGTGCATTGTGGACAGACCAGCATGCTCAGTGATAGTTGATTTCAGCATGAAGTTCCATCGTATCAGATCTATGTCTTCCAAATGTTTTTGTTTAACATGTTGTAAAAGAGAAGGAACGAAGTTTACTACAGTTGGACAAGGGAAGGGCTAAGGCTATTGCATATTGAGTCAAGACAACAATTCTGACACTCAGTAAACAGTAAATAATTTGTCAGACCTATCTGGATGGGACATTTGTTTCCTTTCCACTGTGACTCATGGTAACAAATAATCTTCATTACAGTAGTGCTGTAGCAGCCAGTAGAGGATCACCATGTACACCACACCGATCTCAGCTCATAGGCTGAGCAGGTGATGGGCAGGGGGGAGAAAAAACACATGGGTGCAGCAAACGGTGTTGAGCAGGGACATGGTTACAATAGTTGGTGCTGTTAGAGCACACCAGCTGGGCTTCTAGAGGTTCAATAGAACCTGACGTTTTCTTAGACAATCTGTATGAGTCTTCTGTGAATGGAGTTAACTTTCCTTAGTTTTCTCTTCACCGTGTTCCAATTTCACACTTTTGCATGGCTCAGAAAAAGGCTGAGCTGGGCATTCTGAAAAACAGAATTGATGCAGTAGGTAAGCTTCAATAAAGTCTTCACCTAACATTGCGTTTAGTCACTTTTCTATATCACAAACAAGTAAACTGAAAAAAACATTTTTTTCAGACAAAAAGTAAGGAAAATATGGCAGATGAAGAAGCACACAAAGTCAGGGTGGTCATCCACTAGAGAGAAAGTAAAAAAAAAAATCTCTCCTTAATTAAAAGTAGGACAAAGATCAATAAAAAAACAGTGCTGGCAAAGTCTTAATTAAGCCAGATATGTAAAACCAGACAGATCAATATATGCAAGGTGCTATGTAAATCATACAACAAGAATAAGGCAAATGGAGTGAAATGCCTAGTTTTATTTGAGGATGTTAGCCAAATAAGTGTTTCAAAGCCGTGATGGAAGGAAAGCCATCAACCTGTAATATCAAGCTACAAATTATGTATGAACGGCAGAGTAAGTCTCACCACTGGAGGAAAGCTCATCTACAGAATCACAGAATCATAGCATGACAGAATCATTAAGGTTGGAAAAAACCTCTA
>NW_010558541.1:0-29353 GCF_000687285.1 Phaethon lepturus
GCAGTTTTGCTGACCCCTCTCTTTACTTCACAATTGAGAATTTTACCATGTCATGGTCGTTAACCCCAAGACAGCCTCCGACCACCACATCTCTCACCAGTCCTTCTCTGTTTGTAAACAGCAGGTCCAGCAAGGCACCTCCCCTGGTGGGCTCACTCACCAGCTGTGTCAGGAAGTTATCCTCCACACACTCCAGGAATCTCCTAGACATACAGTTTCATCTGTATGTAGGATAATACATGATGTAAGTAGCTAGAAGAGTGTAGAAGTGAGACATTATAATCAGATAATGTGTTCTGTCTTCAAAATTTCTTATGTCTAGAAAACTGAGACTATGAAGAAGAGGCTTCATTATGCAATATGTTAACTGTGCAGCCAAGAGCACTGTGCACCTTGATTCATGTAAATGCTAATGGGATCTGTGTTAAATAAGTAATGTCAAATAAAAGATCTTTTGTAGGCAATAAATGTGACATAGTAACATTGATTTATAGGATACTACTGCTGATGTAACTATGCTTAATAGCATTGTTTCATTACATCATGATAGAATAATTAAGGTTTGAAGGGATCCCCAGAAGGTCAACCCCCACTTCAAAGCAAAGATGGTTCCACAGATAGACCAGATTGAGCAGGGCAATGTCCAGTCAAGATCTGAAAGTCTTCATGGATGGAAACACCACAGACTATCTGGGCAGCCTGGTCCAGTCAAAGCAAGAGCAATTCCTCATACATTATATACTCCAGACTCCTAAACATTTTTACCAGTCACTTTCAAACTGAGAAGCCTCAAAACAAAAACAGTACTCCAGCTGCATCCTTAGAAGAGCTAAATAGAGGAAAATAATAACTGCTCTCCAGTCCTTGGCAATGCTCTTTTGTAGGCATTCTTCATTTGTTTAATTTTTTTTTCACTAATACCATATGCTTAGGGCATGTAGGATTCCAAATTTAGATTTTATAGTCTATTTTGAGCTACTTAAAAAATCTACTCAAATAAATAATGCAACATAAAGATAAAAACAAATCTTCCCTTTCAATAACAAGTTGTCATATTTAAAAGAACAAGAGTTCAGCTCAGTTCAGCTTTCTTGTAACCGCATGGTGTGCTTAAGTGAAATATAACTGTTGTCAGCTGAAGAAACTGGTTACCCATTAGTTCAACAAAAATAATTCCAACCTTCATAATTTCAGATTAAATTGAAAAAAACAGAGTCATCAGCTGTACCTCAGCAGTGGAAAAACAAGATGCAATTTGTGCACCATCTTCATAAACAAACTAACTAACTCCTCTGTATAAGAACTTAGTGTGTGTGCATAGATATATATGAAAAGAAGATCCATCCTTTGGCATTGTATCAACACCTGCTTGGTTATCACCAAAGATGAGTGGACTCATTAGACCCATTCACCGTGTGTATTAACAGAATCAATGCCATTCTGTGTCATTCTGTGCGTCAGGGGTATTAGATGGGATGAAGCATTTTGTCAATGCCTTTTAAAGCTATTTGCTGCTGTCAGAGCCCAGTGAAACCTCCACATTGCTTGACCTGCAAGGTCATTTTCCCCACGGGGAGAAGTATTCTGCCCACCCCCTCTGAAAACAATGGGACTATGTTATGTGGAATTTTGAGGAACTTTTTACCTGCTTCAGTATCTGTACATTGGCATACCATGGGATGACTTCTACTGGGGTGAGACTGTATAAAGAGCAGTGCTAACCGAAGTATTTCTGCCCACCACTGTCATCTGCCACCATGAGGTCCTCTTTACCGACCACCACTACTTTGTGCAGGTACAATTTTTTTGTGGAGTTGTTCAACAAAGAGATTTAAGTTACAAAGAACCTGGTAGGAAATCTGAGAACAAATGGTCAGGAGGACAAAGAGTGGACAGCACCTGCTAAGAGACCACAGAATCAGACACCCCAACAACAGCCCAGAGGGAGTGCAACGCTGGTTTTCCGTAGTTGTCTGGATAGTATGGAATGGCCCAACAGGAACTGAATGGGTCAATTTCCCTGGAGAAGGAAGAAACTGAGAAAGAAAATGGAAACACCACAACTGGAGTTTGCTGTGAGTGGTGGATACCCAAGATCACAGATGACAGAGATAACACTAAGAGAAAATCTCTTTTAGAAGAGCAGAAGCAGGTGTGAAAGCAGAGAGTTGTGACAGAGATCCAGCAATTATTTTTCATCTGTTCACTCAGTAAATCCATGAACTCCTCCTCAGCACGTTACCTTATTTCAATCTTAGCCCCATTTACACCCCCTTCCTACCCACTCCCTCCCATTTCCATTTTCTCTCTTTCGCTCTTTCCATACCAACTGTGTCTCCTTGACTCCATTTCATTTTCCATCCCAAGCTACATCTGATTCCCCTACCATTCCCACAGCATGTCTTCAAATCTTTTTTTCCATCTTTGTTCTTGGTGCCCATTTTCTTTCTCAACCACTCTCAGTGGCCACATCCCTCTGGCCTGTGTCCCCTCCTGCATCCTTGTTGAATTATATTTTTCCACTGCCTCTCTTCAGGTCTCATTTTGCCCAAATTGTCTAAGCTTCTCCCAGCCACCAAACCCAGTGTGTTTCCTAGTTTCACCCCCCAATCTCTGCCCCTGTCTCCTCTCCTGGATCATCATCTCAGCCTCTCTGACAAGTTAGTTCAAATCTTCCACAGCTGCCAGATGTGCACTTTTTTTTTTTTTTATTTAATTTAATATTCAAGCTAGGGCAATTTCAATCCCTTTTAATTTAAGTTTTCAAGGATACCAGAAAAAAATATTGCAGGGTCTAATAAAGGAAGTAAGGGACAAGTACTTGGCAGCACTAACACCTTTGCCTGTAGCAGATACAAACCTGTTAACGCAGATATCAAAAATAACACTTCCATTGGATTCCAGAGAGTTAGGTCTGTAGCAACGTGGCAGGCAAACATGCACACATATCTGTAATAATCATGTTTAAAACAAAAAATGCTACATATAAACCAAAATATTTCATTCTCCTGAAGATTCCATCCTCCTTGTAACTAAGGAATATTTTTTTCTAAAAGAAAATACTCATAAAAGAAGAATGTATCACTCTATTATGGATTTTTAAAGTTATCTATTATCTTGTTCTTGGCAACAGAGAAATACAACTGATAGGAATTTGGCAAAAAATGGGAAATTGGAGCAGATTCACATAAAAAAAAGAAGCAGCTGAAGATGACTGACGTTGGATCTTCATCTCAATATCTGGAAAACATTTTATTTTGCTTTAGGATCTGTGGTTGAGAAAAAGCAATATGATCTTATTTTTAATGATATAACTAAACACTTCCTATAGTCATTGTTTCCTATGGAAAAAAGATATTTCTTTTACCTCAGACAAGTTCAATTATATGTTATGTTCTACAATGAATAAATAACCCACCACTCTGTGTTTTAACTGGAAACAAGAGCATATGTCAGTATGCACAGCTGGGATTTTCCTTTACAAATTTGCTTTCTCGCAAGTAAACACATTTTTCTGTAAGCAATATAACCAAAACAGCTAAAAAGCTCCATGGTCTTTTTTGTACAATGTGGCTGGCCAGCAGAGATGAGGCACAGCCGTGCTGCAACCGGGAATTCTTGGGGAGTTAAGAAACAAACCCCTCAAAGACTATTTTCCAGGTAGAAAACTGTTTGAGCTGAACTATGACCACACACCAGAGAAATTCTCGTTTATAATCAGCTTCCCAGTGTGTTGCTGTATTACACTGCTGGGACTGGTTACTGCAGAGCAGTCATATAGAAAAAATTATGAGTGACACTGCACCCAGCTTCTTTCTTTTTCCAGCCTACACACTACTTCAGCTAAGAAATTTGTGTTTAAGATCTGACCAGCACCACAATTTTCCATGTGCCTGGGAGACATTATGACTATTGATGAAGAACTATTTCCTTTTTTCCCCAAGCAACTTAGGCTTTGAGGAGCCCAAATTAATTTTCATAGAGTGAAAAATAATCCTCTTTGAAGTAATCATGTTTGACAATCTTGTGTCCTAGCAACAAGCTGGGCCTTTCAAGAAGAATAGGGCAGCAATTTAATGTAAAGAATGTAAGAGGATCTCATTAATGGCAAAAACATCCAACCTTTACCTGAAAAATATATGAAAGGTTCTGCAACTCTTAGAATTCAGCCCACACTGCTTCGTATTAATTGAAACCAAGCAGGGAGAGAAACCCTTTTCTTATGGCTATTAGGCTTTTTCTAAGTCTAGATTTTAAAGCATTCTGAATTTCAATATTTTATCTTTGAAATGTTTATTTCCTTTAGCACTGATGAGCAGGCAGTCCCAGTGAGATTAGCACATCATTTACAAAACATTCAAGGGCTGTTCTTTAATAGTTCAGTCAGCATCTAACAGGGATTTGAGCAGTAAACTGGTCAGTTAATAAAATCTGAAGCTCACTATTTATTTACACTGGTTTCAAACACTAGTGAATTTTGATAGCTCAAGAGACAGTTAGAGTGGTGCAAGGTTGTAGGCCGCCTCTTGAGCTATCAAAATTCTCTAGTGTTTGAAACCAGTGTAAATAAATCTAAACTAGAGACACTCTCTATACTGCTCCCCAAGTGAAGGTTTCCTTCAACATTATCACCGCTCTACTTCTTTACCAACAAATCTAAAAATGCTGCAAAGTGACTTGCTGGCTTTTGAGAATGGCTTTAAAGCAGCACCAAGACAAGTAGATGACAAACCTAGATATATCCCACCTGGCCAAGGGAGGGCAGGTGGATTGTTACAGATTGCAAAATGGATAATGACTCCTAATGCCAAGCTGTCCTGGAGACAAACAATCATCATTATCTGGATCTGAAAAAAATGAGTTGATCCTGCAGGACATGTGAAGGATGACTCTGTTATGCCCAACATCTGCAGTGCCCTGGCTGGAGTTCTCTGCAGAGAACATGAAACCAAATCTGTGAGCACCACACCATAATCAAATGAGGACAACATGGAGGAGAGAAGCAGGAATACACAGAGTTGCAGGAAATATGACTTATTCAGAAAGATTAAAAAATCAAATTGTCACTGTTAAAAGACTGAGAGAAGAGGAGGACTGCCACGAAAAGTTTCTGCCAAAGAAGGGGAGTTACATCTCCTATGATGTCAGTCATGGGCAGAACAAGAATCTAATGTGCTTAACGTCCGAAAGAGATGTTTCAGGCTAGACATTAGGCAAAAATCTCTAATGTAAGGGAAGTTGCTAAATGACAGTTTATCAACTTCTGAAACAAAGAAGTAACTTGGCCATGTTGCCAGGAGAAATGCAGAGAAAAATGAGAAAGCTGACCTGTTAGAACACATTTGCTTATACCAATTCAGGGAGCAAAAATGATGGCATCCCATTTTTTAGTTACAATCTACTTTTAAATTTGTTCACAAAGACTTAATGTGAGATGCAGGTATCATTTTTCCAACTTGGGGATCTTTCAAGAAGGCTGCCTTAATGAATTTGACCTTAAACAGCACAAACCTCAGAATTAAAAACTAGTGAGGTCCGCTGGTGTGAGATAACTTTCGTTAACATGTAGCAACTGCTCAGAAGCAATACAGAGCTAAGTAATTCTTAAATCAAATTAATTTCTGATGTGGTTTCAGTGAAGACAGCTGATTTTTATCATCGATTATTTTATCTCTTTCTGATGTTGGTTGAAAAAATATTGAGTCCGTCTTTCAGTATAGCTTAAATTTTGGTAAGCGTAAAATGACATTTAAAGATTCAGCTGCATGGACGATTGAGGAAGTTTTGTCCACATCACCTTTTTATGGACCTTTCAGAGGAAAAGCTGCAAGACAGCTCACAAAGTATTCTTTCGGGACTTTCCTAAACAAGTAACTTAAGTTTGATTGGAAATACTACTGTAAATAACTATAAATGTGAAACACTAAATGCATTGCACTAAATTAAACATTATTCAACTTTTTAACGGATCACATTTTACTTTTATAAAAATTGTAGATTGATATTCCATTAGCGCTGTTTTAAATCAGTCTGCAATTCATTTCTAGCACAGTGTGTGATGAGTCATTTAATTACATTTTGTCTCAATTTATTGATCTATAAAATGAATATGATGTTAATCTCCTTACAAGATTCCATTAGTTAATTCAGTTCCTTTTTAAAAATGGTGTGAAGTAACAGATACAATCAAGAGTACATAGAGTTCTTTATTCCACACAGAAATGTAATTTCTGTGTGGTTTGCCTTCCCCCCCCCGCCCCCGAACAGATTTCATATGTCAAGGAATCTGACACTGGAATAAGTCAACTTTCTGTATGCATAACAGTCAGCTTTATCTATACCCATAAAGTTTGCCTTTGCAGTCACATTTTTGAGGTCAGCATCCTAACGCTGTCAGCATCTTTTTTAAAACAATGTTAACCACAATTTCTCCTAACACGTTTTCCCGGAGGGTTTGGTATTATGTCACCTAACACAGTATAAGAATATAGTTTTCTGACTGATGCAAGACCCTAGTGTTCTTCACATTCACATTACGAAACATTTTAATTTGGCAAATATCTTCCAGAAGGAAAAGAGTTTGGTTCAACACTGTTGCTCTCTCAAGCTATATATTATATTCTATCAGCATTAAATACTGGAATAATAAAGGTACTTCCATGTTGCATGTGAAAATACACTATACTGTGTCAGTGAAGGAGCCAGGAGATCTACATGTAAAGAAGAAAAATGCAAGACAAATCCTTTATTTTGAAGAGGGGGAAACTGTTATTATAGTCTCAATTCACATGCTGAGATTCAGAAAACTGAGAAATTTTCTCCTACAGTTTTATGTGGTCCCTGATACAAGGGTCAGTGTTCCTGATTCTGTGGAATAGCACATAGACATACTCAAAAAAAGCAGGCTGCATTTGTTTTACCTACTTCTAGCTCCCAGGACCTGTTCTACCACATGTATAAAAAATGCAAAGAGTGCTGCTAGTGCTTCTCTAACAATGGCCATGTGCTGAAACATACTTAGGCTGCATCAACTCTGTACCATACTTGAACCATACACTGTGGCTGGGTTTGACTGAGCCAAACACAGAAATGGTTTTGCCTGAGACAAGTATCTGAAATATCAGCGTCCAAAGCAGATGTGGGTTTTGTTATTCCTCATTCGGGGGTCTCTTGAAATGATCACTTGCCTATACAGCCTGTGGATGAAATGCTGATCACAACAAAGTCCTAATAACCTGAGCTACCCTAGGATTTCATGATTAATATTAACTTGTTCTCTCCAGCTGCCTACATAGGTATTTTGGCAATCTGTAGAGAAGATAGTCCAGCAAATTAACTTCCTACAGGAAAGAGTCCTATGTTTCATTTTGCCTGATTGTTTTACTATGTGTTGTCGAAAGTATTATCTTTTGTCACTGGTAGAATGAAATTTGCTCTATTCCTAAAAAATTATTTCTTAATATTGCATGTCTTATGAAATATAAACTTTGTTTGTTAACTATTTTATATGAAGTTAAATCTTAGAAAATTATATAATCTGACATAATTCAGCACAGCCCAACCTGACATTTAAAGAAATACCACTTCGGAAAAAAAAACTGTGAGAGGATGTGGCAAATATCCAGGAAAATAGTATACATTACCTTGGCTAGAATTAACAGTAGTTATTCTAAATGCTTGAGCTAACTAGTTCTCTATTTTTCTAATAAACTCATTCATAAGATGTGAAAATATTATAGCCAGTGTTCATTTTTTCACTTCATATAACATTTCAGGATCCTTTATGTCAGACTTTATGCCCAACTAAGTTCTACCAAATATCTGCAGTCAAGCATCCAAGATTTGTTGTAAAACTTATACCTTTTGCCTTTTAGTATGCCTTGACTAAGTTATACCATACTGGCATTTAGAAAGTAAAAGCAATCATGAAGTTATTTGGCCTGTCTCTGGCTTCCTTTTCCACATGATAAGACAAATCATCAACTGGTTTATTTCAACATAGTTCCTCTGAAGATAGTTCCCAGCAGCTGAACACTGAGCTTTCACAAATACAGGATGCACAGACACTGGGACAAATGCTCTGAAAAGACTAATGAGTATGTCACAAGCAATGTGTAGCAATCCAGTTTTCAGTCTCCATGGAGTTCTGTTGGAATGAAGGATCACAAGCAATAATCTGGAAGATTTGAGACTGCGTGAGCAAGCCAAAATGTAAACCTGAAATTAAACTAATCATAGAATGAATGATGTTATACTACTTTCTCTAGGGAAGACAACAAAATGTAGCAACTCCTTTTTTAATGAGGGTTGACGCACAAACCAGTTTCTCATAGCATATAAGAAACGCACAGAAAACTTACCTTTTTTTGGTCTGAGCTTCTTCTGGGAGAGTTTCTTCCTCTAGATTTTAAATTGCTTCCTAATATTAACAATTCATGCAAACTCTGAGGATGAAATTTAATCTTATTTACTGGGTTGCAGTCACTGAGCATCTTCTATATAGCTGATATTTCATGGTGTTTGATGAACACTGACAGACCAGCCATAACCCACCTCTAACTCGACCATTCATTCCTAAGATTTATACATTCAGAAACTCGGAGTGCACATGATACTAAAAAACTGGTGCTCCCAGCTTATCCATCCTGTACAGGCTGAAGTAGGACTGATGGGGTGAACAAGGGAGGAAGAGGGAGTCAGGAGGGAGATGCACCAAGGGAACGAAGAACTATGGGCTGGGTTGTTGGCCTGGCAAATGGGGTTATGTGCAGAATGAGTTGGGACAGCTGTGGGTTAAGTATAGGAGGTGGAAAAGTGAGGCTGTGAGTTGAGTGTGTGTGATGAAAGGCTGTGTCATAACATTTAGATTCCCAATGGAAGCATAAGGTATGCAGGCTGAAGGTGGTCATCTCCTGATACCGTAGCCTGTGCCCTCGCAGGGGTGCAGATTCACCTTAGTGGCAGAGTCCATAGCCTGCACTGAACCTGCCTTCCCTCCTGCCATCTGAGGCCACCTGCCCCCTTTTCTCAGTGTCCAGCACAGCCCAGTTTAGCAGCATGTTTGGCAGACCAAGCATGTTTTGGGCTGAGCACATTAGGGTACCCGTTTTGATCACTTTATATCCCAGCAGTCTATTTCTCATCGATAGTGCCACATGCAGTTCTCACAGCTCCCTACATTCCTGCCCATCATCCAGTCTGTTACTCTACAATCTAACCACCTCCAGACTTCCCTATCATCCATTACGCATTGCTACTCTCCATGCTCATACACCACTAAAATCTACCCCGATACATTTCTTTCCTTTTGACCCTCTGCACAGATGCTTCTCCCTTGCAGGAAGACCAACAGCTTTCTTACTTCAGCAGTCAGACAGCTTTTCAGTTATCGCACACCTTCCACCCGCTTGAGGGGTTAGTATTTAATGATCAGCGGTGCAAATTAAACCTACCTGCACAGGAAAAAAAACAAACACTTGCCTGACAAAGGTTTATTGGTAGAACAAGGTAAGTATAATGTAACAACCACTGGGGCATGAAGGGATTGAGAGCAGCCCTCAGGAGAACGACTTGGGGTGTTGTTTGATAAGAAGCTGGACATGAGCCGGCAACGTGTGCTCACAGCCCAGAAGGTCAACTGTCTCCTGGGCTGCATCCAAAGCAGCGTGGCCAGCAGGTGGAGGGAGGGGATTCTGCCCCTCTACTCCACTCTGCTGAGACCCCACCTGGAGTCCTGCATCCAGCTCTGGAGCCCTCAGCACAGGAAAGACAAGGACCTGTCGGAGCAAGTCCAGAGGAGGCCACAAAAATGATCCGAGGGATGGAACACCTCTCCTGTGAGGACAGGCTGCGAGAGCTGGGGTTGTTCAGCATGGAGAAGAGAAGGCTCCAGGGAGACCTTCTTGCAGCCTTCCAGTACTTCAAGGGGGCTTATAAGAAAGATGGGGACAAACTTTTTAGCAGGGCCTGTTGCCATAGGACAAGGGGTAATGGTTTTGAACTAAAAGAGGGTAGATTTAGGCTAGACATAAGGAAGAAATTTTTCACACTGAGGGTTGTGAAACACTGGCACCGGTTGCCCAGAGAAGTGGTAGATGCCCCATCCCTGGCAACATTCCAGGTCATGTTGGATGGGGCTCTGAGCAACCTGGTCTAGTTGAAGATGTCCCGGCTCACTGCAGGAGAGTTGGACTAGATGGCCTTTAAAGGTCCCTTCCAACCCAAACCGTTCTATGATTCTAAGCAAATCCACCGATCCAGAAGCTCTAACACAATTGCTGAATAACTGCAGGAGCCACAGATGCTTTAGGATACCCGAGCAAACATAGAAGATGACCAGACATTGCATAAAATAGACAATGGGACTGAATTATGGTATTTAAATTCAGCCTATATGCCTGTCTGTCCAGTGATGGATTGCTTAACAGTTGCTGGGAAGCAGTTGTTCTAAGTAAGGAATGTGCTAGCAAATTTCTTTGTAATTTTTACTGCTTAAGTGCTCCTCAAAAGGCAGGAGTCTGAATAAAGCTACACAGTAAATAGAACATATTCAAATAACACCCTAAAATTGGTGACACTGCTTACTGAATTTTTAGGTTTTTCTCTGGTTCAGGATTCCTAGTGGTTTTACATTTGTAGTTGTTTCCCATGAGCAGCTTTCTACATACGTTTCTTGAAGTGTTGCCAGATATAAAAGATTAAAATAGTTTGATTCTCCATTGTGACAAGTCAGAAAGAATGAATGGCTACATCAATGCTCAAGAGTAGCATGCTGCTGTCTGCTGTCATGCAAGTTACTGGGAATATCTGTGAAACTTTGATCTTCCCAAGAGTTTGGGCACAGAGTTACTGGACTGCAAGAAAACTGAAGGGAAAAGAGAATTGCCCTCAGCACAGCTCCTCACATGCTACTACATAAGGATACTACTAGCTGCAGCTTTCATTTTGAAAGTACAGTTACTGGAAAACAAAACTTAAGGAGTAAGAAGAAGTCCAGTTAGTATTGTGCTATGGGAGACAATGAGTTACCTGGGTTTCCAACAGGATGGTCACTGCAAGTGCAGCCAGCTTATAAGACTTTAAAAAAAATCCTGCATGAATCATTCCACATGGCATCAGTGTAAAGGAAAACTGACAGTGTTCATCTGCTACTGATCATAAGGAGCTGGCAAAAGTGGTATTAGAGACCCTTGAAGAAAAAAGATCTCGAGGGCAAAAGCAACAAGAGGACAAAAGCATACAAAACAAAAGAGTAGTACATTTGCCTGCTTATTTCTAATATTATATTACTAATGAAAGATATTAATTTCCATTTTTAGGCAAAGGATTCTTAGGCCTGTACTCATCAAAAGGGTCGTATATGTACAATTTCCACAATACATATCATAATAATGCAGATCAGTCTGTCTAGTGGTATGTGATGGTATTGTTTTCAATGAAGATGAAATTATTGATAGAAAATAATGGCATTGCATGAATTTAAGACATAAGTTGATATGTGGCCTTGTATCTCATCACTCTACAACAGTCATCCCTACCATGAGGAGTCTTTAGGTTTCTAAAGAACATAGTCCAATGTTTTTCTTCTGTTTCCAAGTTCCTAGTATTGTGGGTCCTGACAGATACTAATACAATCAATTCTGTTTATACAAATAAATCAGTCGTGGAACATATTTGGTCACAAACAGCACGTGGACAATGGTTATCAGGAAGCAACTCTGCCTCAAGAATGAATTCTGGTTAAAGGGATCAGTGCAGTCAGCAGGCTCCATTGATGTTTGCCAGAACTCATTCCCACAATGAACCAAAATACACACCCTAATAAAAGAAGCTTAATTTCATACATATATATACATGCACAAGACCTTATTTAGCAATGTTAACAGGTGATCTTTAGAAAACGGGTTGTATAGAAATAAATTTTCATTTTGTGTGTTACAGATAGTTTTCTGTGAGAAAGACAAATCTTAGCATTCCTGGCTCACTTATATTCCAAGACAGGTGACATACCTTTGTTTTATTTAATCTCATACAGCATTATAAGCTGGTTGGCAGCAGACTGAACCACAGCTGCCAGTCTGTACTCTCGTACTATGAAACTATATGAATATTAAGATAAGCTAGCAGCAAACAATTCTAAATGCCATCGAAGTATCTTAGTGTTGGAAAACATTTGATTGTATGGCATATTTTCTCTGGCAGGATATTCTTGAGATAATGCATATGATCTAAAGAGGTTGTACAGAAAGGAACAAAAAGAAGAAACAGGGTTCACCATGAATGTCAGAAAACCTCAACTACTCAGTAAATAATTAAACCACAACAGCTACATTAATTCCTTGAGTTAGTATTCGTTGGGGTGTCAACAAGCCCCACAGGAAATACACTGCCCATTCTAGCAATTTAAGAAGGTCAGTTTTTCTCTCAGAGGTATAGGACTTGAAGAAGACTGCTTGTGAGAGAGGGTGTTTTAAAATTTTGTCTCACTCATTCCCAAGATTTACCATAGTATGAGCCTGTGGCATTGAAAAAGATTTCCTAAGAGACATTTTTTGAATCCACAAGGTGAAAAGTGAAAAATATAAAAAGTTGATTCTCTGAATTCGGTGCATCTTTGTTCACCTCCCCAGACGAGAAAGGTGAGCACACATGAAACATATGAATAACACATGAACAAATAGCGCTTTAGACAACTAGAGGGGTAAAAAGCTGGTTTGAGGATCAGGTTCAGAGGGTAATGGTTAATGGATTGTTCTCTACCTGGAGCCTACTGGAGTACTATGGGGTCTTGTTTACCATCTTAATTAATGAGCTGAGGAGGTGACAGCAAGCTTGCAGATAACAAGGAACTGGATGGTGCAGGGCAGGGCTGCTACCCATACTGACATAGAAAAGATGGAGAAATGAGACAACACGATGAAATTCAAGAAGGACAAATTCTTGAAGAGGAAGGAATTTCTCTTCGAGCAAGAGCCCCTTGCAGCAGTACAGGGTGGGAATGCCTTCCCAGGGTGCAGCTCTGCTGGAAAAGCCCTGGGGCTCTGGCGGGCAGTGAGCTGAGCATGAGCCAGCAGTAGACTTAGCAGCAAGAAGCCATCCATACAGGATCGATACAGGATCACAGACTGTTGATCAACAGCAGGGATCTCTCACCCTTTACTCCTACCTAGCACATATAGGATACTGCAGCCTATTTTGCACTCCTAGTGTAGGAAAAATATTGATAAACAGGAGTTCAGTGGAGGCCACCAACATGGTCATGGCTGCTGTATTTGCCCTTTGAGAAGAGGCTAAGGGAACTGGACTTTTTCAGTCTGGAGAAGAGATGGCTTCAGTGGCACCTACCAGCAGCTCCCACAGTCTCCGGGAACAGTATCAGGAGGCTTTCTTGCCTTGTTCAGGAGGTGGTTGCTGAACCACATAGACTGTATGAGAAAGGGAAAAAAAGGTCAGTGAGATGTGATTCCTGCTTGAGGGAGAGGATATGGAGGTGCTGATCCTCCTTTTCTCCAGTATTTTCATAAGCATTTTATGATTCAGTTGAAATACTTCTAGAGCTGCTTCAATCATGGCACTGTGTACAGAGACTTAAATAGCTATTTAATTTCTCTACTCACTCAACAGAGGAATTTCTGAATGTCTAAATTTTTCTTTACTATATCAGACCAGAAAGCCATCTGGTTAACACCCTACATAGTTATGATCATCAGTAAGTGCTCAGAATGAGGCATTAAACAGCTACCATAGGCATGGGAATAGCTGATCCCCAGTATTAAACCTTGTTCTAATTTCCAAGATTTTCCAAGACCCGATTTAACTTCAGCCATTTATTCGTGTCTAAAAACACAATGTGTGATGAGAATGTGCCATATTCTTTTGAATGCACTGGTGTAACAGATTAAATGGCAAGCCTCATTTTAGGTGTTAAACTGAGTACTTAAACATTCATGTCCCAGTGAACTCCAAGAAGAAATTAAAATGTTAAAGTATATCTCTTCTTAAAATATAGCTTTCCAGGATTCCAAAAGTAAGGAATTCATAAGCAGATTATAGTTCTGATATTGTCAGTTTTAGTTAAATTCATTGAAATAATATAATAGAGAAGCCTTGATATTAAGTCAAATTTCACTTTAATAACAGTAAAGAATATTGCATCAAAAACTGACCTGTCTTTGATGTAATATGTTAATATCTGAAAGAAAAAAGCATTTTAAAAAGTTCTTGCAATCATGGCATGCAATAATAAGCTTTGAAATCACCCTAACTGTGCTTTAAAATGAAAGACGACACTGCAAAATAGCTTTATCACCCCAAGTGACAACCAGCAAGGGGTGTCTTACAGTGTCTTTTTCAGTGTAAGAGTGTAGACATGAAGAATTAGGCAGCAGTCACAAACAGTTCAGAAAACCCAGCCTGTGCTTCAGCCCAAGATTTTTATTTCTGGTTCACTTCCCCTTCTCTACCTGCACTACGATTGTTTTGTTTGTTTTATGATTTCACTGTGAGAACACTAATGTAGGGACATCAATGTGTGAGCACAATTAGTTGCTTCAGTATCTTTATCTTAGGAGGGCTCTAGCCCGACAAAAGAAATGTATTTATATACCCAAGAGAGGTAGCCCCATCGTCTACAGGAGCACTTCTGCAGAGCATGGAAGTAGTCTTTGGACTTTGACGTGTCCTTTTTTCTCTGAAGTCCTCTCAACTTTCTCACTGAAATATTTGAAGTTCAAATAAGGTCTTGTGCACTAGACCGGCACTAGACCAGGAGCCAGAAGAACTGGGCAGTCTGACCTACATTTAATCTTTGACAAATAACCTTATTACCTCACTCCTTATCTCTAAGCTCAGCAGAATCTTTGCTTCACTATACTTCACTTATCTTCTTTTGAAGATGAATTCAGAGCATTGGAGTGAATAAAATAAATCCACTGGTAATTTTCAAATATGCTCATCTGCAGAAGGGAGGACATTCAGTGAGGAAACTTGGAGTCATACCATGTCATCAGCTCTGTTAAAATGTGTGCTCAAACTTTTCAAAGAAGAAATTGGGGGATTATTTAACATTTTGTTTCTGGGAGAATAAGATGTCAGCTCATGAGCTCAAGGTATATTTCACATTCATGAGAGGCAGGAATGTTTTGTGAGTCAAAGCTGAGTTTTTCCATGTAGAGGTTTCTCTCAGCAGTAGAGACTCTTATACATTGAAAAAATATTTTGAGACTCGTGATAAAACTGTGACCACTTAAAATATGACATATGAATAAACTACTTGCATCCAAATATGTATTAGGGTTTATTTACTTATAACCTAGAGCATTAAAAGTGGCTATAAGAGGCCAGCAAGGCCAATAACAAACCTATAGCTTTACAACCCTTTTGACAGGAGAAAATAAGAGCACTCAGGAATAATAGTCATATTTAAAAGAGCAGTGTTAAATCAAAAATACCATTAGACAGCCGATAAGACTAGAAAAGTGCAGAATTTAAGAAACTTCAAAAGACCACATGGAATATAATGGAGAAATGGAGAATCACTTTTATATTTATTTTAAAGAGCAACTATTTGAAATAAACAAAATCTATCCCCTGAAAACCTGCTTCTCTGTACGTATAATTATATATGAACATATGAGTTCATATTCACACTAGTCTTGGATTATGTAATTTACACTAGTCTTAGTTTACATAACACAAAATACTCATGGTCTCTACTTTGGCACTAATTGTCCTTTTCCACATCTAAATGGAAACAACACTTCTGCTTGAAAATAGGCAATCTGATCTCTAATGTGCTTCTCTGTACATATAATTGTATATGAACATGTGAGTTCATATTCACACTAGTCTTGGATTATGTAATTTGCACTAATCTTAATTTACATAACACAAAATACTCATGGTCTCTACTTTGGCACTAATCGTCCTTTTCCACATCTAAATGGAAACAACACTTCTGGCTGAAAATAGGCGATCTGATCTCTAATCAGAACATCTCCTTACACAGATGTGCATGAGGGTTTTGCCACTGAAACGTCATGTAATTGTGGTACTGCTCAAGTCTTCATAATCTGTAGAGGAGGTTGTAGTTTTCTTCCATTTGCTTTAGTTCTTGAACCTTTTTTACCCAATAAGACATTTCTTAGACATCTGGACATACCCCAATAGCTGAGGTCCTGTCCCAAACTTCTTTATTACTCAAAAGGAATATTTCCTTTGACTTAATTGGATTTTGAGTCAACACCTACATTCTCTGTTTCTAAGCCTGAGGTGTGCCACATGTAATAACTAAGCTGTTGTCTTGCTGTCTTTATGAGTAACCTTTCTACCAATTTATTACGTTCTTTAGTACTGCTCTTGCTGCTGTTTCGTGGGCAGTTTTGTTAATTATTTAGCTTGTTATCTCTATCCCCTTCAGCTCCCCCAAGCTGCTTAAATTGTTTGTGATTTTCTTAGTTTTCTTCAAATTAGTTTTTAATTTGCAGCACTCAATCCACTCTATTGACCCCACTTCTCTTCCTTGGTCTATTCCTTTTACTTCTGTGGTACAATCGTTGTAGTTTCTATTATCTTGATATCATCAATGCATTTAAGGCTATGTAATTTTTTCCTGCTATGAAGTAATTTAGAAAAACTTTTAATAAAGCCCATCCCAAGTCCACCCACTCATTGTTTAATTCCAGGCCAATTTTTTTTTTTTAATTTATTAATAACATTTACCTCCCTCTGGAGTACCAGTTTCTACTTATGCTATCACACAGAGAAATAGTCTAACATTTGTCTAAAAGACATATTTGTCCATTTGGTTATCAAGTTTGTTGATCTGAGTCAAAAGACTAACAGGTTGATTAATTCAACTATCAATCAGCTTTTGCTAAATTTCTCCTTCACCCTCTGAAAGACCTCTTCCACACTTGCACCAGTCAGCAGTTTAAGTTATTATTAATTACAGAGGTTCTTACTGTGATTTATCTTCACTAATTTTTCATCACCTTATGACTTCAGAAAATGCTGGCCATGCTTCCACTTAGCATATAAGCACAAGGACAGCACTGAAATATACCAAATGCAATAATAATTTTGAGAAAAGATTACTGTTGTTTGTTGATTTGTCTTAATCTTTGTCCAAGTCTATCTATAGCCCTGCCAGTCATACCAAGCAATGAACCAGGGCCAGGTGATCACATGAGGAGCAAAAGCAGCTGGGACCAGAGGGCAGTGTTGGAGAAAAGCTGCAGCTTACATCCATCCAGGAGATCAGCTACCTACAGGGATGGAGATGGAGGCTGGCATTACTGTTGTGTCACTGGGACAAGGGCTGACAGATCTGGGCTGGGCTGAAACAGGGTCCTGGGCCATGGACAGAGGTGGAGGGCAGCCCCAGCAGAGTCCTTCTGGCACCCTCAAGGTCCTGACAAGAGTGTTACTCTGGCTTATGCTAGCTTTTTGCCCTTGATACATGTGGTTGCAATCAACTAGCACTCTAGGTTCCATATTTTCTGTAAGTCCTTAAGAGATACTCCTCGAATAGATGTCTCAACAATAAATTGAATAAATGATTATTACTTATTTGAAAGGCCAATAATGAAATTGCTTCAGATTTTGGTGTGACAGCATCTGGCATTCAGCGTACCCCCAAGGCAAGGTGTTTCTATTGAAGATAAATTAAGTTGTTGATGCATTATCTTATTACCTGTGGCAAAGATTTTTCTCCTGGCTCTGGAAGCAGACAAGCCCTCACAGTCAGCTCTTAACTCCTTGAGGAATCTTGGCAGTGGATTGCAAGGACTTTGCTGCGGGTTTCTCTTGTATAGAGCATTTTTGGGACATAAGTAAATGTTTTATGAGGATTTAAGGACCAGTGAGCTGGCTGGATTAACAGAGAGGACAAAAGAAAGGCACATCCCAATTCTACAGCCTAAAGATGGAGCAAAGTTTCAACAGACTGGAGCTGGTAGAATTAAGCTCCTTCTGCCCATATGATGGTGAATGTTGCTTATTTCCAAATTGAACTGGGTAGTTCACCAGAATACAAATAAACAGCACAACATTTTTATTAGTCAGTGATAATTATGGGGTGGTGCTTATAAAAGCATTAGTGTTGCTTTGGCAATAATATCATCTTGCTTGCCAGAACTCTTTGAAGTAGCAATGTTGGGTTTTCCACCATTCCAAAGAATATTCTCCTTGCTTTTAAAATATTAATCTTCTAAAAACATCCTCATGTCTACTGAGGTGAAATGGCCATATGTTTGCAAGTTGCTACACTCAAGATGAATCAGACCTTGTGCAGAACCTGTGCCAGTGTCAAAAAAAAGATATATCACATAATTTGGTTTCATTTCCTGACTAGATGAGGTATATTTTGTGCAACAAACAGTAAGCAAAATATTTTCTGTAATACAGCAGATCCAGGAGCTGTGTAGATATTAGATCTTAGTGCTCCATATCATTCTTAAGCAAGCCACGATCTCACTTACGAAATTAGTGAAATGTTTCCTTCTCATAGAATCATGGAATCATAGAATAGTTTGGGTTGGAAGAGACCTTTAAAGGTCATCTAGTCCAACTCTCCTGCAGTGATCCAGGACATCTTCAACTAGACCAGGTTGCTCAGAGCCCTGTCCAACGTGACCTGGAATGTTGCCAGGGATGGGGCATCTACCACCTCTCTGGGCAACCTGTGCTAGGGTTTTACCACCCTCACTGTGAAAAATTCCTTTCTTACGTCTAGCCTAAATCTACCCTCTTTTAGTTTAAAACCATTACCCCTTGTACTATTGCAACAGGCCCTGCTAAAATGTCTGTCCTCATCTTTCTTATAAGGCCCCTTTAAGCACCAGAAGGCTGCAAGAAGATCTCCCTGGAGCCTTCTCTCCTCCAGGCTCAACAACCCCAACTCTCACAGCCTGTCCTCACTGGAGACATGTTCCATCCCTCGGATCATTTTTGTGGCCTCCTCTGGACTTGCTCCGACAGGTCCTTGTCTTTCCTGTGCTGAGGGCTCCAGAGCTGGATGCAGGACTCCAGGTGGGGTCTCAGCAGAGTGGAGTAGAGGGGCAGAATCCCCTCCCTCCACCTGCTGGCCACGCTGCTTTGGGTGCAGCCCAGGGCTCTTGGCCTTCTGGGCTACAAGAGCACATTGCTGGCTCATGTCCAGCTTTTCACCCACCAGTACCCTCAAGTCCTTCTTGGCAGGGCTGCTCTCTAGGTGAGGCAGGACTTGCCCTTGGTGAAGTCATGTTGGCTGTCTCAAATCACCTCCCTGTCCTCCATATGCCTTAGCGTAGCTTCTGTGAGGATCTGTTCCACGATCTTCCCAGGCACAGAGGTGAGGCTGACAGGTCCGTAGTTGCCAGGGTCCTCCTTGCCAATCTTTTTTAAAATGGGTGCAATGTTTCCTTTTTTTCCAATCACCAGGGACTTTACCTGACTGCCAGGACTTTTCAGATATGATGGAGAGTGGCTTTGCTACATCAGCCAATTCCCTCAGGACTGTGGGATATATGATCACATCCCGTAGTTACATCTTATTAGGTCTTACATCATTTATTTAAAACCATGCCCCCAAACCATTATCAGATTTCTGATTTTCTTTTGAACGTATTATTCAAGGGGTTTTCTGGTTCAGGTAATATAGGCAATTCTCTAGATTCACCACACAGTAACTAAATAACTTTCTTCTAATGGGCACGTATGCTACTTACAAGGAAAAACCTTCCAAATCCTTTTATTGTAGAAGACATGTCAAATGTAAAACTTACTTCATTACAATATCTTTACAACCTGTTTAATATTGCTTTTTTAAAAAAAGTTTTGAATTACACTGAACTTTAGTCTGAGTATTACACTTTTATATTTAGATACCCTGTAGGTCTTTTCCAAATCAGAACAGTTAAAAAAAACAACATCCCATGAAGACAGACAAGAGAAGTATGAACAACAGATAGGTAAATTAAGCTGAAGATAAGAGGATTTGTTCAATGCTACTAAAACGTCATGTCAAAGTCAAGCCTGAAAAGCAAATCTTCTGTGTTCCCAGTCTAAACCAGAATATAGTTCTTTTTTTCCTATCCCTCCTTCTTCCATCCTTTTCTACTGAAAAAAAAAAAAAACAACAATTAAGACATGCATAAGCACATCTTTTGTTATTTTTGTTTTGCCTTTTTTCAGATTTTGAGCTGACTCAGAGGCCTCTGTCACCTATTTGGACCATGAGTGAGAGAGTTGTGGGTCAATATTTGGCTTTTGGAAGAATGAAATTTAGGCACTAATAAGCCACAGAAACTACAAAATCCATAGCACATCTGAGGACAAATCCCAGCAGTATTCCCCTTGCAGTCTAATATGCTGTAGTTCATCTGGATTTAAACTTTCTTCATATATTGTTTGGCCTCTGTTTGACAAAGAAAAGTAAAATGTAGTGTAGAGTTTCATATTGCACTAGTGAGAACAAGGTCTGTCAAATTGACTAAGGTAACAAGAGCAAAAATTCAATGTATGATACCACTAAAGTTTCCTCTTCTCAATGTTTGGCTTTTTAACACCATGATTATTAGCATTTGAGTATCTCTGTAGAACTATAAAATTGCAATACTTCCCTAATATAGAAAATAAAATTGTGCATCTGGTTTCTTTAATTCTCGTGTTTGTTCATCTTTCATTAACTTAGGAACCACTGACTCATACTCCTTTTGTCATGGCTGCCCTCTTGCTTTTTTTATGTCATTGCTATGACTAAGATAGGATTCCTGAAATGCTAGTTTTTTGACCTTGAAGTTTGTTTTTGAATTTATTTTTATGCTGTGATTTGAATAACATGTGGTGTTTTAATATATGATGCCATTAGTTAAAAAAAGATCATCATTCTTCAAAGTATGTATGGGATCTTGCAAGAGAACGTAAAGTTTCATACTCTCCTTGCTTAGACACCATATAAAAAGGGGGGAAAACAGGATTAAGAGGGGGAACTTCAGGCAGAGTCTGTAATATTTTCAGCTGTTTTGGAGAAATATAGGTGAAGGTAGCCATACTGATCACTGGCACAAGAACTGTGCAGCTAGACTTGTGGAACACTTTAACAGGATACCTCATACTGCCTACGTCATTACATGACTTCTGCTAAATCGTTGCTATTTGTGATTCAACATTCCACAGTATCAAACCAAAATGTGTTTGCATAACTGCATTAACACCTGTACCTGAATTTCAAATAAGAGTTTGGTAAATTGGTAGTCAAAACATGGGGTGGAAATGTTATCTACTGCAAGTGGCAGTGCACAGAGAATTTGATGTGTATTTATTCACATGCCATTGTGATTGTGTTCTTGCATATTCTACATATACTACACCAGAATTCTTTGATTTTTATATTACCTGGTAAACAGTGGTATCCTTTCGGTTGTCCAAAGTTTGCTTTTTTTCAATAAGCTTGATTAAACCAAAGGAAATAACTGACCACTGTCATAGGAGGTGAAGATGCTCCCGGAGCATCTCTGGCAGGACAACCCATTAATCATTGAAAACAGGTATGCCATGCTCAGCAATTTCTGTTAACAAATCTCAAGACATCTGAACCTTTAAATTTGTCATACTAGAGCTGAAAGAATCCTATCACCTTCTTTTTTTGTAATCCACCTGTACATAATTGTCAAAAACAAAGGCAGCCCTCTAGCAACTTATCACAATGCTGAAAAGAACATTGAAAAAAACCCAGAAGAACAAAATTGGTTAAAACAAGCCTATGACAGATACAATGGCTTTCTTTGTCATGCAATTTTAAATCAAGTTATCCAAGTGTTATCTTTTGTTCCACAATGTTTCATTAGTATTCATTTTTTAAAGATGTATTCAATGCCACAACTGTGAAATACCAAATGTGGTATTTCAAAGTATCAATAAAATAGAATTTCTTAACACAAAAGTCTCAAGGTCTGAGAGTCTGATCCACCAAAATAATGAGGACTTCTTTAATTTTAAGAAGTTGGAGGGAGACATTAGTGAAACTCTATTGGGAGGTAGAGATTTGCTTCAGTTTGTTGCTGTTTGTAGTCTCAAAGACTTGGATGCAAAGCTCAGTGACACAATGGAAGGCTGCGTGATTGTTAGGGTAGTTTGGATCAAGGCCTAATCAGACATTTTCCTTTCATTTCAGTGTCTCTGTGAAGGGTTTCTTTTTGTTTTCAAACTGTTTTTAGCTGGAGAAGTTCAATACATTTAGAGGAACATTATATAATGCCCATTTTTGAGGTAGAACAGGATAAATTTTGTTTATGATACTGCAATCTGGCTAAGATTCTAGAAAAGTAGGTTCAGGGAGCTAATACAAATCTGAAAGGTGTGTTTTATACACAAAAAATAAAAATAATTTAAAATATTCCTACTGTACCTAGTTCTTATCAAAGAAGGTTTTATGGTGCTTGCTGTAAGTATATATTGTGTAATTCCTACCCACATCTTTCAAATTTAATTTGTTAATTTCCAGACCTGTAACAGCTATTTTTATCAAATAAAATCAAAGTGAGAAAATCCATATAAGCCCCATATTGGAAATACCTAGGAATTCTGAATCCATTAATTCTCTTTCTATTTAGCGTAGATTTGTTTCTTCATTCTTCTGTAACAAATAAACATAGTGTTTACTGCATGGAATTGTTTGTCCAAGACAAAAATCCCAGTCTGTCATCTTTGTAGCTGACAACTGAGATGGCCCAACAGTTCTGGAAAGCCTGGGAGTGTCTTTGGGCGCAGACACCGGTTGTTGTGTGAGTGTATCCTGCAGACACAGGTGGATGTGGTTCAGCAATGTTGTTTGTGTGTGTTTTTCTACACTGAGTTCACACAACCTGACAGTAAAGGGAATGCTTTAACATGAAGCTATTGACTCATTTAACCCTTGAGTTGAAAGCAATGTTTTCTTAATATTTCTAACTTCAGTTCATCTGCATTTGCACTTTTTTGCTTGCAAGCTGCAGCAGTAAAATACCATCCTGAATCAATTCTAGAGTAATATATAAAGACAATTCAAAATCATTTCTGAACAACTGTATGGACTTGCACTGTACTTTAATATTGTTTTCACTAGAAGCAGAACAGAACAATCACTAATGAAGTGACTGACATCAGTGATTGAAGCACTGAAATGTCTCCTGGGAGTCTGTTTCTCAAGGCTGAGATCTGAATGTAGATTGTATGATCACAACAGCATCATTGTCCTGGTGTGAGCAGTTAACATAAACGAGCCCGATATATAATGAACTGCATCTGCAAAGGAACATTTCAATGACTAATTGCCCAGTGATTAGGAACTACAGAAAAGGGAAAGGAATTGTAAAACAAGACAAAAGAATTCCAGAAAAGTATTTTTTTTAATTTTTTTAAAAACAGGTATTAATGCTAGAGCTTTGGTTTGTTTTAACTAATGACAAAAATATTAACATGTTCCAAAGTAGAGGATTTCTCTGATTATTTTAAATATTATCAGATTATTATCTCAGATTAATTTGAAACCCTCATTAGAGGATTCTGAGATTAGAGGACTTCTAGATTTTAAAATCATATACTATTCTTGGAATGCAGATGCAATGCACATGTCCATTATTCTCTCAAGTTCTTCCAGAGAGCACCTGTTTTACCTTTTGTTTAGAAGTAGATCCTCAGGTTAGTGACCCCCCTCCAAGAAATCTAGTGGCAGAATTCCTTTCTCACATTAAACAAAAAGTGAAACAGAAAGGTACTTTATTAGCTGGTAAACAGTTTAAGGTGGCAACTGGTAAAGTGACTTCGCTGAATCTATCTCCAGGACTCAAGTGCTCCTGAGCCATGAGTTCTTTCTTCAACGTGGACACTTTGAAGGCAAAAAAGTCATTTGAGGAAAAAGTAAGGAGTGAACATTTTGAAGCTAACTAGGGATCTGGGATGTAAAACTCTGACATAAATTATCAAAATATGTCAGATGAAAACTTACATGACTATTAATTTTTGGTTCTCTGGTTTAGACCCACAAAGCATCCTAATATGTTGGCGTGAGGAGTTTACTGATTTTTCAATGTTTTATACTTTCTTATATTTCAGGTTGCAGCTACTATTTGAACTCAGCTGGAGCGATGAGTCAGTTACTCTCTGTGAGTACAAACCACTAGAAAAGGATTAAAGGTACATTGTGCAACAGACTTCACAGTGATTTGTTAAACAATAAAGGAATGCTAAGGCTTAGGGATCTTGCATCCACTGCAATGTTTTGGAGAAAGTTCACCCTTGTGGTTAGAACATGAGTTCTGCACAATTATGTCTTCCAGTGAATTTGTCTACTTAATGCAATACCTTTATACATGCTTAGCGTAGGCTTTATTTTCCATTCTGTAATGCATTTCTCTTTCCACAGTAAATGCCAAAGATCGCCCGGTCCTTATTAGCACACCATTCAAAGGTTGACTTTGCCTGAAAATTGTGCAATTTACATACACATTTTCATTCCCACTAAATAGTAATTGAATTTTGACATTGCTAAACATTTCTGAATGTTCAATCCAGCTTACTTTGAATGAAACACAGCCAGGAGTCAGTTAGATTAAGTTAAATTTTATTTGGATGTGGACAAAAATTCTTCTGGCATTTATGTATTGTCTCATCATTTCCATCACCATCACATCTTGAGGAGGAAGGAGGGAATCACGCCCAGTGTAGATGGGGAAGCTGGCCTACTGCCTCACACAGGGGACACTGTCTCAGCAGCAAGGCACTCAGTCTCCTGTGGTGTGCAAACCACAGGGGAAAGTTCCTCCCACAACAGTAGAAACTACAGGTTCCCATAGCCTTGAAGTTCTCCCCTCCAAGTATGTCTCTACCAGCCCCATTAGCCCTTTTGATAACCCACCCTTTTATGGCAATATACCTGTTTGAATTTCTAGGGATGCCAGTGCCATCATAGCCTAGCAGGAGATGATGGGGACTGGTATCTCTTCAAGGGTCCATGCACAACAAATCTGTATGCACACACACAGATCTATACACCCATGAGCACTAAATGTTTGCATATACCTCCTTCATAACAATTAGTCAATGTATGTAATTATAATTTATCACAATTAATAATAATAATAGAAACACAGGATCAGAGAAGTGTTGAGGTTGGAAGAAGCCTCTGGAGTTCATCTAGTCCAACCCCTGCTCAAAGCAGGGTCAAATAGAGCAGGCTGCTCAGGACATTGTCCAGTCAGGGATAATCATCATAACCAGGTAATGTTTTTTAAAAACTCACCACAAATCCCAGTTTTCCAGGATCATGGAGTATACCACTCTCACAAAGGAAAGATTTATTTGGGGCCCACACTTCTGAGCAAATTGTTTCATTGTAAATGCTTTGAAAACATTGAGTCATGTATTTTCTTCACTCAGTAGTCAAGGCCATCATTGCCAAGATGTTGAGTAGATGCAATGATCCTACTACAGCATGTGGTACATGCAGAACAGAGTTGGTAAACAGTGCCAGCAACAGCAAATCTGTTCATACTCAGGTCTACTGTCATGTCAACAAGTATAAATTTAATAAAAAAGTATCAATATTTTCACTGAGTTTTGCTTAGTCAGAACTTACATCATCTACTGATGGTTAGAAATCTCCCCAGTGCCAGATCCATGGATCTTGCTCATGATGTTCCCAACATCAGATCAGCACTCAAGAAGATATTCTTCCCCAGTCCGCTGTGGCAAAAAACAGGAGATTTTTATATTTAAATTTTTACATTTTCTTTTAGAGTAAACAGGATCCATTTCTCACGAGGTCCTGGGCAGGTCCACAAAAGTGTCTTCTCTTGCAGAACTGTGGTAGTGCCACTTGAAAACTATTACTGGCTTAGCTGAACGTGTTGTCATTCTTGTGTTTTCTGGTGTTTTGCGAGCACATTCAGTTTTGCTGTGTGGAAGAAGGGGTAGACAAAGCCTGTGGAAGAGGCAGTGGCATCTAGACTAAACATCCTCGCTGCTTGCAGTTGCAAAACAATGAACTTGATCTACAAAGTCCTTTCCTGCCCCATATTCCAACCTAGATCATCATTAGCTATGAATTCCCACATCCTAAAGCCATTTCATTTGACTGAACGGCCAACCCACCTGGAAGTCCTGACATGGCTATATTCACCAGGTATTCACAAAATTGCTGGGAGGTCACAAAATTTCTGATAGAGACAGTGTGCCACTGAAGAGTAAAACACAGTTACAGCAAAGGAAATTAGTAAAAAATTACAGTTCAGGTTTTTTTTATCCAGCACTCCTCTGCTACATACCAAAAAGACAATTTAAAAAAACTTTCAAGAAATCAGCTTATGTGCACTCATGGTCAGGGTCACAGTAAGATCAAAATCTGCCTCTTTTCTGGATATTGGATTAAGTTTGGCTGGAAATAGACATATATAATTGATTTACCTCTCCCATTCTGTTTTTTTTATGTTATAAGAGTTCTAGGCATAGACATATTAACTGTCACAACAATCAGATAAAACCACTTAAACTGATTAATGAATGATAACATCTTTTTTTATAACTATTTGATATCTGTTGTGCCCATTCGTTTTATCTTCTTGCCTTGTTTTTAATGAGGCTGCTTGACCTCTTTTTTTTTTTTTTTTTTTTTTTTGGAAAGTCACCTTATAAACAAAATGATTAATATATGCACATAAAAAAGTAAACTAGTGACATCATTAGAAGCGATAACATGCATCTTTCATCTGATAATTCTTGGCTGACACTTGCAAGGGAGAGATATACAGTCAATGCTTTTAAAATCTTAAAAATACAAATTGATATTATTTTGCATGAAAATCTGTTAACCAGTTTGGGTGATTCCTGCCTTCATGCCTGTAAAAACTTATTAAGAATGATGTGTTCTGAAATGATTGCAATTATAAATAATTTATAAATGGCTGGTTTATATTTCATTATGCTTCAAAGTGACAATAAGCTGTATTCTGTCTTCATTCTGTATTTGGAATTTCCACTGACGTCAGTAGAACTGTTGAGCAAAATTAGAATAGTCTAAGGTCTAGGTAAGTAATTAGGCTTTTTTCAGTGAGAAAAGGAGCAAGCTGACTTTATTTTTTCTGTCCTCATTCCCTTGGGTGGGTACCCTTGGGTGGATCCCGTCAGGCCCCATAGACTTGTGGGTGTCCAGGTGGCATAGCAAGTCTTTAACTGCTTCCTCCTGGATTATAGGAAGTTTATTCTGCTCTCCAGCCCTGTCTTCCAGCTGAGGGAGCTGAATACCCTGAGCATACTTAGTCTGGTTATTGAAGAGTGAGGCAAACGCAGCATTAAGTACCAGCCCTTTCCTCGTCCTTGGTGACAATGTTCACCCCTGCATCCAATAAGGGATGAAGATTCTCCTTGCCTCTCTTTTTGTTGTTAATATATTTGTAAAAACATTTTCTGTTTTCCCTTGCAACCGTGGCCAGATTGAGTTCTAGCTGGGTTTTTGCCTTTCTAATTTTCTCTCTACTTGACCTAACGAGATCCTGGTTACTCTTCTTGAGTTGCCTGCCCCTTCTTCCAAAGCTGATACGCTCTCCTTTTTTTCCTTAATGTCTTTCCTTTTTTCCTTATGACAATGTCTGGTGATGGGTGTTGCCATCGACCCACAGAGCTACATAAGAAAAATAATATATATTTGCCCTTTTGGCCACAGTTGTCCTTCAGATGTTTTGTACCTCAGTTCGATTGAGCATTGTTCCCCAGCTGTATTATCTCCGCCGTTCTTTCCATTTTACATTATTGTTTTTTCACTTGATCACTTGTGCAGATTTCTGCCTCTTTCTCTCTCTTAATGAGCACCCTCATACACTCCAAGTATTATTGTTACTCAGTTTTATCTCTTCTCCACCATGCTTACTTTCCTTGCTTTTTTCCTTCTCTCTCTTTTGTCGTCTTTGTAGCTGAGAGTTGAAATGACCCAACAGTTCTGGAAAGTCTGGGAGTGTCTTTGGGCATAGACACTGGTTGTTGTGTGAGTGTATCCTGCAGACACAGGTGGATGTGGTTCAGTAACATTGTTTATGTGTATTCTTCTGTACAGAAATATTCACATGCAATACACAATTTAATGCAAAGAACACTACACACTATACGTGTAGAGTGTGTATGAGACTGGAAGACATAATGAATTTTTCAAAAGTGCTCTAATGTCATTAAATCAAGTAATGTCTGCAACAGCATCTGGAGATGATAAAAGCTCATGCTGGGCAGTGGAGTGATACAACTTCCTCTGTAGAAAGATTTGCCTTTTGCTTCTGGAAGTTGTACTTTTTGCATCATGTCCACCCATACCTTCTGTGACACTCTGCAACTTGCGATAGCAAAATACCCCTGATTCACAAAAAACTTCTGTGTAGTCCTTAATCTGGGCACATTTTTCCTCTTTTAGAGAAAGTTTATGATACCTCCTTTTTAGAGTGTTTTGAACACCTCACAGAGAAATGTTTTGTTAAAGCGTGAGAGGAATTACATTAACAAATCTGCTCATAAGAGCTTGCCTGCCAGTCTGGAGGCCAGCTCCTGGAGCCACAGGGTGCTGCACTGAGGGCTGTCAGAACAGATAAATACAGGTCTTGCTCTCCTGTAAATGGAGGGTATCCAAGGGGAAAAGTATGGATGTGGCCTTAGTAAGGCAGTCCTACAGTTCTTTTTGCCAGCAATGAACTAGTGCACAATCATTATATTATTTGTAGTCATACTATTCGCATCATTTATATTTAGGAACACAAACAAAGGAAATCACAATAGAAACGAGCTAATGCTGTCATCCGGGATTTACTAATAGTGAGAGCATTTCCAAATATCTTTGTTATTTTCGATGCTTAAGGGAATGAAGCAATAGCTCTTGTCTGTCTTTATGTTTAGAAAATTCCGGTGTAGTTTATGCATCAAGTTATAAATAAAAAAACAATGAAGAAATTAAAAATAGACTGACCACTGGGATCTTAATTTGTTACTGAGTGACAAATAGCTTTTATAGGAAACAGAGAAATCATTCTGTGCAAAGGCTCTGAAGAGCATGATGTCACTGAAAACAGTGTCAACTTGTTAGCATTTACCTTAGTGTGCATTTGTATTAACAATCTCATTTTACATCTGCGGTTATGTATATCTTTCATTCATTGATGCAAATCATCCTTGAGGTACTCTCACCACTTTTCTGCATAGAAGAGAAATATAATACACTTGCTATGTAACAACACAATATAAGAGAACAAAGCCATGGATCAAATTATCACTGACCTCCACCAAGTATTTCATGACCCACGGATGGTCTGTCCAGGTTGAGGAACAGAGGTGTAGGACCAGGTGACCCGCCTAGTGGATGAGG
>NW_010558542.1:0-8366 GCF_000687285.1 Phaethon lepturus
CAGCGGTGAGATGGCTCCTTGCAGGAGCTAAAGTAGACTGACACAATGGCCTGCGAGGCATTAAAATGTAGGAATTAAAAACTGTTAAATTGCACAGAGGGATTCTTAACCTCAGCCCTTTGGCAACGCGGTGATGTTTCTTCCCTTTTCTTCTCTCCCGCTCCTTCTTGAAAGGGCCGTACACAGCAGATTTATTTATTTTCCAGATGCCTCACTGATCAGACCTCACCAATTCTGGACGCCAGTGCCTTGCCGTACACAAACCCCGTTAATGACGGCTATAAAGCGGCTGAACGGCTGCCTCGAAAAATAATCTCGCCTTCTGCTCCTCGCCGCGCTGCCCCATCCAATAGCCGTGGCCGCATCACTCCAAAGCACATCTGGATTCATAGATTTGAACCTTTTGATCCTGCAAATGTAACAGCTCCAGACGAGCCTTCCTTTGCAATAGGGGCTGTGCAGCAGATTCCCCAGCCAATTTGGAAGAGAAAGGTGAGGCTCTGTGTTGTTTAAATGGACAAGCGAATGTTCAAAACGATTTTAAACTGTGGACCATTATCGTTTGCCCTGGAGCTTAAGTGGATGTGGTGGTGTCCCCCCCCTTTTCTTTCCCTGAAACACAAGTTATCCTCAGGCTCAACAAACTGACATGCGGGTCATGACAATAACAGCGTATCACTCAGCCAGTTTGTGGGGAGCTGCCAAAATCGACTCTTCCCTAGCTGGTGGGTTGGTTTGCGGGTTTTGTTGTTTTTAAACAGCGTGACATTTAAAAAGTTATTAGAGCATTAATGCTGCTTTTTAATGAATACAGCTTAATAAAACTACTGATATGGAATTAACATAAGTTTACCTCTGAATGCAAGTCTCTGTTTTTTCCTATTTTACTATCCATTACTTCATTAAATCAACACTGAAAAAGACTAGCCTTGCCAAATTTCCCACTGCATATTCAACTGTTTGCCCATGACAGTATTTGAATGTGCTTATTATTTCTAGTAAAGCCCTTATCATTTTCGCTGTGAAATTTAAATCACCCTGATCCAACACTTCTTAGCTAAAGTCAGCTTTATCAACCACAAGAGATGTAGGATTTTAAAAAGATCTGAGTAAATTCACATTGTTTGGATAAACTCATTCAGGGCGTTCAGCAAATGAAAGCTGAAATAGATATGTATTCCAAGGGGGCTACAGACTGCTCAAATCCAAAGAGTTAAAGCATAATTTAAAAAAAAAACAAACAAAGAAAAAAGTTAATAGTATCAGTATCTTCTTAATGAGGGCATTCACAACCCAGGTTTTGAATTGGTATTTTTGTGCCTCCACAATAAATCAGGTGAAAAGAAAAAAAAAAAACAAAACCACAAACCTAAAACTGTTTACACAAAAATATTTTTTTTTTTCTACAATCTACTCTATGTTATCCGGTCAGTGTTGTGCTATCAAAAATGTTAAGGGCTGCACTTGTGCATTATCCCACAATTTAAGTAACTGTGTATCATGTATATTTAAAACCATCTCTCTGTAGTTTTAATTATCTCAGTCTGCAGGGACAAAATGCAGCTCCCATGCCTGAGACCGAAATGAAAGTGCTGCACGCTGACAGCTAAGATGTCTGTCCTAGCTTGTTGAGATTTCCTGTAAAATTTGCATTGAAAAGGCAGCTTTAAATATACTTAAAATAAAAAGAGCATTTGCATCTAATTTGCTACACTTGCAGTATTAAAGTTTTATCTGAATAAAGACATGTCAAATGGATTTATATAGTTAAGCTGATACCTTTTAAAGTCAACACAGTAACATCAGCTAAATTCAACAAAGTAATGGCAGCAGCTAATGGCATTTATTAGTTTATCATCATTTACTTAAAAACCATAACGCAGATCACTTTATTTTCACATAACTGTTTGTGATTCTTTGACTCAGTTTGTATTGATTCCACAAATTATGGCAGAAACTGACATTTATCTAACAGTTTTCCAAGCTATAAATGTTGGCTTTAGTGGGAAGCAATTGAACACTTGCCACACAATGGTTTGAGCCATGCTAGAAACAACCATCTTAAACACGTTTGGCAACCATTTTAAAATACGATTGTTGCTTGTCTGATAATAACAGAAGGGTTTTTGTTACTGATAAGGCTCTTATTACAAACCACTGCCTATGTAATCTACAGCTTGATCATGCAAAGTGCTAAGCACATTCACTCCAATCCAGCAAAGCACTGAAGCATTAAGCTTTGTTTTAAAGATATGCATAATAGCAAGCAAGTCTTTTTACAGTACTTCTGCGGATGTCAAAGAACTTCACAGAAGAGATCATCACTGTTTACACAGACAGAAACTGAGGCAGAGAGAATCCAAATCAAACACAGTGCTGCAGTGGAACTTGATGTTGCAAGTCTCAATTTAGTGTCCTGCACATTATGTTTTACTGCTACCTTATGCTCCTGTTGACTTCAAAGTGTCATCATCACTTGCCCTACTTGCCAAAAACACGTGCTTACGATAAAGGTTTTTAAAGGGGGCTGAATGTTACAGAACAGTCTCTTGACTGTAACACCATGGTCAGAAGCAGAGCTTCTGAATTACACTCTCAGTTCTGCTATAGCTCCCTATTTCTCCCTCCTTTTAATAATGATTACATGGACCTAAAAATTTACCATGAAACAGTAAGCAATATTTTATTGCTACCACAAAAACTAGGCACCCACACAGTTTGATTTGTAAATATTTTGGGTGCAGACACCTACATGTCATCACTCAATTTTACAACTGCATTTGAAGACAGCATCAGAAGTTTCCAGTCGTGAGATCTACTCTCTTTCTCAGTGACATCTATGCCTGTTCTTCAGTGGAATGAAAAAACCAAGTTGGAGATAGGGCTTATTTTCAGAACTATGCACGGAGGTCAACATTCTTGCTAACGGGAGGCCATGTCTAATTCCCCATGTCATACCCTAAACCTTTAATTCCAAAGAGATCACCAGCTTTTTTTTTTTTTTTATAGCAATGCTGTATTCCCAAGAAAAGTGACAATCACAAGTCACATTTGGCAAGAATTTGAAAAGATCATGCTTTGTTCATGCCATTTATTATAATTCTCCCATACCAATGGGCTTTGTTCTACTGTGTCCTCACCCTGAACTCTGACTACTATTTCAGCACACATTTGTAATTCCCTATCCCTGGGCTGAAGAGCACAAACCTCTGGCTCACCAGAACAGCCTGAGACAGCTGGAGCAATGGATTCTGAGGCATAGCCATCCTTCTTGAATCGCCATCTCACAGCTGGCCAACTTTCTTGTGTGTTACTGCCAGATAGGGCAAAAAGGAGCGAGAATTAACTAAAAATTGTGTTGACCTTCACTTGTAGCCCCAGCCTGACCTCATTCAACTCAAGAGGAATTCTGTTCTTATTTTAACAGCAGCTGGTTCAAGCATTTATAAGGTTTTATTTTATTGAAGATTATTAATGAAAAACTACTGCAAAAAGTTATACTAAGGGAAAGAAGTAGGAGTAAAAACATTATTTCTTTTGCTGTATAGCCTCTCTTTCTTCAGCTCAAGGAACATAATTGCAACCTACTAAAAATGCATACCGTATTTATGGCTATTTCAGTCACGCTGGACAGAATGACAATCCCTGAAGTTTACATTGTGCCACAGAGACAAGATGTATTCTCCTCAGAGCTGGAGGGGAGGCAGCGCTTCTAGCAAGACTCCTCTGGTGGAGAATACTATGGCACAAGTGTTCTGAAACAAAAGTCTAGGACCAGGTAGCTACAGCACTGCAAACAGCATCAATGTTTAAGAAGTAGGGAAGCTCAAATGAGGAGAGATAGTTATATTCAAAGTCAGAAAAAGAAAAAGCAACCTCTTGGTTTTCATCCAAATGCAAATAGAAAGCCAACGCAGCTGCTGAAGAACTGGTTCTTGCCAGCTCCACCTGAGAAACAGGGCCTTTCACACAGTAGTAGTTAGAGCCTCCATATGGCTTTGAGGTACAGCCTCTAAGCAGTTTAGTTTGACCTGAAAACCCCAGGGCATGGGAGAAGTTTCCCATCCCTGATCACAGACATGGGCTGGAAGAGCTGTTCTGAGCACTAATCCCTCTAGAGTAACATGGAGCAACCTCACTAAGTTCATGTCCTTTCAGTTGCATCTTACTATGTTATGGTGAGTTTTCCTTTTTATTTCAAACTTCTTGTACTTCAAACAGCTCATTCCTAACTTGTGCTAGCAATGGCCATTCTCCACTTTCATTCTCCCCCAGTGAGGCCCTTCCTAACCCACATAGGAATGAAACAACAGCACCCCAGCTGGTGTCTACACTGTAGCAGGCATGATAATGTCAAACAGATATAGGGCCACATCCTCAACCAATGCAAATTATCCTAACTTCATTTACTTCAGTGGAGCTGTTGGTGTTTTCTATCAGATAAGGATGTGGACTTTAGCATTAATCGTGTGCAGAGCAAAACCCCACCATTTCAAGCTTCATTATGAAACAAGTGCTACATTAGCACTGAGCATGGAAAATCTCAGAATTTCCCTTTAATGATCTTGAAGATTATGTGCAGCAGGAAAGAAGAAGTGGAAAATCTGTCATAAATATCACTGAATATTTTTAATAGCTAAAAGCTAGGCTTTCTTTAAACACTCCTGCCTGAAAAACTAGAGACTATTCATTAACTAGGGAAGCAAGGGAATTGGTTTGCCATTATACTATGCCTGTGACACAGAACACAATGGAAGGACGAAGTTCTCAGGCCTGGAGACAGCACAGGCTAGGAAAAATAGCAGGTGGGCAAGCACCGCCATATTAAAATATAGTATGTATGAATACGGAAATATCTCTGAAAAATCTCAGGATACACTTATTAATACACAACACACACTATAGGCTGTTGCAGCCTGTTCTTTTCTCATCCTTGGCAACCCTTTTAGTCACTACACATCATCTGACGGCAGCAGGAAATACCTGTGATGGTGACTTGCTTTTCAGTATCTCTAGTGACAGCTGGAGACAGCTTACATGAATGGAGTCTGCAGTGGACTCCCTCTGCTCCCTGATCACGTGCAGTAGGTGCACAGAACATTGTAATTCTGAGAAGGCATCAGAGCGCTACTACCTGAATTGACTGTTATGGCTTTAACTCTACAATAACAGAAAATGTTCCTCAAATCAACTTTAACCCCATTTTCCAAGCCCTGGCCCATGCTCATGCACTACCTCAGTCTGCTCCTGTACATGTGCATCTCCCAAGAATACCTGCAGTTGGCTTAGGCTTGAAGAAAGACTTGTAACACCGTCCTGACCTCAGACCAAGAAGTGGAATCCCATTTCCTCTCAAAGCAGCTACGGAGATGGAAGACGCTGCAGCTTTGCCCACTGTCTCAGCTCTTTGAGTCTAATCCATACTGACACAAAACCTTGATAAGTGTCCATGTAATGAGAATAATGCTTGACGGGAGAACATAAAGAACTAGTCAGGCAGATTGTAGTTGTGATAGCGTTTCTACAAGGGGATCAACTTACTTCCTTAGATGCAAAAGGTTGTATGGGGCAAAAGCATCTTCTCTCTTTCACAGGAGCTGGAAGTCTGCTATGAATTACATGTTATTTGCTCAAAAGAAACAAACAAAAAATATTGTGAATACATGTCTTCCACGGGAAAGGAATTAACCCAGTATGTAGTGTTGTATTTCACTGAAGTATTTAAGAGAACGAATTCCCTGGAAAGCTTCACTTGAAGAAAGGAACTGGCAATAACTGCAGCCTTTACAAAAATTATCAGTTCACTTTGATTGCATTGGGTGATGGTTAGAGGAGTTTCTTGTTTGGTTAAGTTTCATTACACTCCCAAACATGTGCCACACAATTTCACTTAGGCTTGTCTACAAAAAAAAGGTAATCTTTGTGTATGTATTTCCGCAAAATGATACCCATGATGTATCCTTACCCAGCAGAAATCTTCAAGTGTAAGGAAAAAAACCCTTTTTTCTTTCTTTCCCTTATAGTCAATTAATGACAAGTTTACCCACTTTTTAGAGTCAAACTTTAGCCAAACAAAACAAAAAAACCACAACAACAAAACCTTTGTGAGAACTAAAGGAATTAATATGAAAACTATACAACCCCAAACGGCCAAATAGGAAGAACAACAATAGAATTGTAATTAAAACATTACCATTCACTTTACGAACTGATTGCATGCTCCCTTTCCTCTCTCCTTTCTGAACCAGTCTTTCATTTAGAGTTGGAGGGAGCAACAGAAATCTCTTGGTCTCAGCTGCTAACTGGTAAGGCCTAAGACTTATAAAGCAAGTAAGTTCTGTCTTGTGAGCTCCCACGTATGTGTTCACTGACAGATGGTTCCCACACAGCCATTACGTTGCATTTTTGAATACCAAAGATTCAGGTCTTGAGAAACTGTTTTACTCGCTTATCACCAAATAATGTGCCAAGTTGAAAAAACTATCTTCAGTGATTTGCTAATCAGTCTTTCCTACTATGGTCTACTCTATTGTCTACATTTGAGATAATGAATATTAAAATTGCACAATTCATCCCACAGGGTGTTTTTCAAATTATGCAGAACACAACCGAATCCCTTTTCTCGCTGTTGAAATTCCACCTTCTTTCGGGTGGAAACACAGGAGATATGGATGAGTGGAACATAACACTGTGCAGCAAAGAGGGGAGGAGAAATCCATGCCAAATATAGCAGGGCAAACCTTTAATCTTACAGAAGAATGAAAAGGTCGTTGGATCTTTGCAGCCTAATTTGATATCATCAGCCATTGCGCACAAAATCAAACATGTCCGTGTGTAAACCACAGCTGGGCAGCTGCATGCAAACAAAGCAGGTTGCGTAAACATCAACACGATCAGCATGCAAGTTACTGAGGCTCGCACATATATTTTGGTATATGTGCAAGCCAGAAAAGGCCATCGTATACCCATATGAAAATAACAAGCACATACTTGCATGTTTAGGTCCAAAAGACAACCCTAAAGTATAGAATACAGCCCAGGAGAGATGCAAGGCAGCATCAGTCTGGCTAGGTGCTGAACAGATATCCAGCACATCTGGGAATTGCCAACTTGGTGTTTAGATCCCAAAACACCTGCTCTCTGGAAAGCAGGGAATGACACAGGGTTTCACTGTAGTTTGGTTTTATATAAAATTATTCATTAAATAAATAACAATTCTTTAGAATGGCAAAAATTCACAAAGACAGTAAATTTGAACAGAACTTTTGAAAGTGATCCAAACCAGCAAAACTCCTAGTGGGTTTAGTGAGAGAAGAGGCCCATGCTGAAGATGTGTTTTCAAAGGTTTTAAAAACTTAACCTCAAGAAACTTCCAATTCCAGAATTAAAGAGAAAGTATTTTCCAAAAGCCTATTCTGAACCCCTTGTCCGTTTATAATCAGACAGGCAGAATATTTAGCTCACACTTCCATGACCTTTTCAGACCAGAAGAGAACTTCCAACATTTCATCTAGTAACCAGAAACAGGCTGCTGCCAGTGGGGCAGGCATGAAGGGTGGGTACGTCCATACCCTGCAACTTCAGTGGTAGCTCAGCACTCCTTTCCCTCCTATTGAGAACTTCTCTGTACAAGATCAGCCTTTTTAAAAGAAATGTGAAAATACGGTGTATCGTGTTAACCTCCCTCCTCCTTTAAGATATACTGTACAGGTCATAACTTATCCTTTTTAATAAAAAAGAAATAAATTTACCTTTTGAGTGTAATTTCTGACCACTGCTGCCCCTTTGCTAAAGCCACAGGCTTCACAGTAGACAGCCTGATGGAATTCCAGTTCACAGCTTAATTTTCCTCCTGATAAAAGAGACAAAAAGTTCCTTTCAGTAAAAATACAATTTAATACAGTTCGCAAATTTGATATATTACAACCTCCGACCTCAGCTTAATTGTTCACAAAGGGCTAACAGTACCGCTGGCAAGTAAATGACTTCTACAGAGTGTTGCAACTCTGATAGCTCAAGAGAAGGGGAGCAGCAGTCTGACAGATAATCAAAATTTTTAATGTGAACCACAGTGAGAGAGGTTATTCAAAGCACACCCAGACTGTAGGAGCCTTCCACAGCTGCCATGGTAGCTCCTTGGGATGAGAAATGCTTAAACATCATCCTCACTCAACTTCGTTAAGTGTTGTTGCTGTTAGTTACCAACCAATACAGAGTCCGACACCTTACAGCAACAGACAGCAACGGTCTGGGATCTACAGAGACAGAAACATGGTACTTAAATTTCTTTGAGGACAAACCTGCCCCCAGCTCTGTGGCCCTACCAAGAGCTTTTCTTAGAGTTTGACAAGGAACTGAGGGAAAGA
>NW_010558542.1:8397-9764 GCF_000687285.1 Phaethon lepturus
AAGGAGTCATGCAAAACCATCTACCACTGGCCCATGGCAGCTGACCTTTTAAAGGCTACTGCAGAGAGCAGGATTTTAGTGAGGCAACTGGGTCTGCCACTGCCAACACAGGTTTGCAAAGGGCTGTGGGAGGCAGGGCAAAGAGAGGGTGGAAGAGAGACAAGGCGGAAGAAGTGGTGTTTGTCCTGGCTGTTTTGACTTGAGAAGTTAGAGAAGAAACAAATCTGTTGCATTGTAACACATACCCCACCTCAGTGTCTGGAGAGTGCCAAGACTGAACACTCTGCACACTCCGGGTAGACACAAGAACATTTAATTTATGCTTCTTGGTTAAAGTTACACAACTGAACTTCAGATCCCTCTTTCTACTGAAACTCAGATATTGTTGTGATGGGTTGACCTTGGCCAGATGCCCACCCAGCCACTCTCTCACTCCCCCTCCTAAAAAGCACAGGAAGAGAAAATAAGATGGAAAAGCTCATGGGTCAAGATAAAGACGGGGAGATCACTTACCAATTATTATCACAGACAAAACAGGCTGGACTTGGGGAAAATTAATTTGATTGCAAATTAAAATAGATTTGGATAATGAGAAACAAAAACTAAAACAACTTCCCCTACGCCACCTCTTTTTCCCAGGCTCAATTTCTCTCCTTCATTCCCAACTCCTCTGCCTCTCTCTCAGCCGAGCAGCGCAGAGAGAATAGGGGGTTGCAGTCAGTCCATAACAGTTCCTCTCTGCCTCTCTTTCATCCTCACACTTTTCCCCTGCTTCAGTATGGATCCTTCAATGGGCTGCAGTACTTCAGAATAAATCTGCTCCTGTGTGGGTTTTCCATGGAGGCTACAGCTCCTGCCAGGAGAACCTGATCCTCTGTGGGATCTCCACAGGCTGCAGTTCCTTCAGGTAATGTCCACCTGCTCCAGCATAGGAGCTGCACTGGATAGGTAGATACCTGCTCTGGCATAGTCCTCCATGGGCTGCAGGGAAATACCTGCACTTCCATGGTCCTCTCCATGGGCTGCAAGGAAATATCTGCTCCAGCACCTGCGGCACCTCCTCCCTTCTTCACCGACTTCGGTGCGCTCACACTTTTTTCCCCCCCTTCTCTTCACACTGCCTGTGCAGCATTCTGCCCTTTCTTAAATAGGTTTTCATAGAGGTGCCACCAGCTTCGCTGATGAGGTCAACTGTGCCCTGTGCTGGCTCTGCTGCGGAGCTGGTTCCGGCTTTGTCTGGCATGGGGCCACCCCTGCAGCCTCTGCCCGCTACCAACACCTGGCCGCAGACACCTAGTACAGATGTGCAGTACGTGGGCAACTTACCAAGCTGGCTCTCGTCCCCACATGCTGTCCTGCTGACGTCA